>NW_024609675.1:0-70000 GCF_018296145.1 Oncorhynchus tshawytscha
TGCTTGAACACAGTTTTCAAAACTCTACACACTTATCCCATGACTTTAACCACAACCTGCACAACACTGTGGATTTACAGCACTTTGTTCAAATGCTAACACACTGCTGTCAAAACTGTGAACCACACATTCAAAACGGAATAGATTTCAGCCTTGTGCCTTTCAAACACTGCTGATTGCAATTTCAGCTGAAAGGCTAAGCAGGTGTCTTGTTTTAGACTTGTTAGTGAACACACACACATATTACAGTATATATAGGTAGAGCTCAGAAAGACTCATTTTGGAAATGGAACAAGGAAGATGGGTTCGTGAAGGGAGAAGGGTGGCAGGGAGAGGGCAGATGCGTGGAGGAAGACAAAGAAGACAAAGAGCTGTTATTTCAGATGAAATAAGGGCTACACTCATAGACCATGTCGTGAACCATGGTCTCTCATTGAGAGGCAGGGTTGAGGTGCAACCCAATCTGCAAAGATCCACAGTGGCATCTGTAATGCGAATTTTCCATCATACAAACAGGTGAGAGTTACATCCTTACAGTAAATGAAAACATTACAGGAATCTATTTTGTATTGCAATTATAGAATATTTACACAGATATATATTACAGTAAGTTTGACTGTAAAATATATTTTTACAACAGGACCCAAAGGCTGCCCCCAACAGGGGGAAGAGGAAAAATATTTTCAGATGCACAGGAAAATGCTATTGTTGACATGGTTGTTGTCAACAATTTAATAAAACTGCGGGAGATTCAAGATAGAGTGCTGGCTGATAATGATATATTTGAAAATGTTAATTCTGTCAGCACAACAACTATTGCTTGAGTCCTAAAGAAACACCAAGTTACAATGAAACAGTTATACACTGTACCGTTCGAGAGAAACAGTGAACGGGTAAAAGAGCAAAGATACCAATATGTCCAGGTAAGACGTCTGAGGTTACGTACACAGCTATACAAAATATTTACAGTAAAAAAAAAAACACTAGCATTTCTACAGTAAAACTGTGCACTTACTGTTTTTCAGAGAGTAATGGAGGTGGAAGCACTGGAAAGACCACATTCATTTGTATTTATCGATGAAGCTGGATTTAACCTTGCCAAAACATGGCGCAGAGGAAGGAATGTTATAGGTCAAAGGGCCACTGTGGAGGTTCCAGGCCAAAGGGGGAAATATCACCATGTGTGCTGCAATGGCCAATGATGGTTTGCTTCTCAACACACCACTCATTGGCCCATACAACACAGAAAGGCTTATAGCTTTCCTAGAACAGCTCTATGCTCAGCTAGTGCCAGCAGAACAGGGGGAGCCAGTAAGAAACCCCAAGTTTTTGTCATAGTTTGCGATAATGTTGCTTTTCACCACTCTGCAGCTGTCACAGATTGGTTTGCAGCACATCACAGATTTATGGTTTTGTACCAGCCTGCATATTCACCCTTCCTCAACCCAATTGAGGAGTTTTTCTCTGCCTGGAGGTGGAAAGTGTTTGGTCACCACCCACATGACCAAATGTCTCTTTTGGAAGCCATGCGTGCCGGATGTGAGGACACGAGTCCAGAGGACTGCCAGGGATGGATAAGGCACTCCAGAAGGTTCTTCCCCAGGTGCATGGCAAGAGAAAACATTAGATGTGATGTTGAAGAAAACCTGTGGCCTGATGCTAGAGAGAGGCAGGATTAGCCCCTCAATTATTTGTTTGAATTACAGTATGTACTTTTAGTTTCTACCTTTTTTTCTCATTACTGTAATTCCGTAAATTACTACAGACTATTGAAGCAAACTGCTAATTTTCATTTACCTTAAAGAATTGTTATGTTCTAAAATTTTTTTATAAATCATGTGAAAGAATGTCACTCTTTTCTTTGAAGAAAATATTACTTTGTATGAAGTCACTGAAATTGTTCAAACTGTAAAGATGAAAAGTTTGTATTTTCTGTATTGGTGTTTGATGCTTGTGTTTTTACTCTCAGTGTGTTCTGAGTGACAGTGTGTGTTATCTCAGTGAGGGTTGTGCATAGTGTTTGGCTGCACTGAGCGTGTTTTGAGCCATGTGTTAAGAGTTGTGTTGCTTGGAATGAGTTTTGCAGGTGATGTGAACTGTTTAGCTCAGGTGACTGTTGGTAGTGCAGACTGTAGTTAGAGTTTTGTCCACATGAACTGCTGCTGTGCAGACTGTAGTTAGAGTTTTGTCCACATGAACTGCTGCTGTGCAGACTGTAGTTAGAGTTTTGCACATGTGACTCCAGTTGTGTCCACTGTCGTTTAGCAATCGAAAAAAACGGTAACAGGTCAGATCAAACCATAGAACAACATTTTACCCTGATCGCTGACTGATCCCTGACTGATCCCTGACTGATCCTTGACTGATCCCTGACTGATCCCCGACTGATCCCTGACTGATCGCTGACTGATCCCTGACTGATCCTTGACTGATCCCCGACTGATCGCTGATTGATCCCTGACTGATCCTTGACTGATCCCTGACTGATCCCTGAATTGGCTTAAAGGGGAAATGTGGGATTGGTACAGCCATCTTTCTACTTTATTAGTTGTCAAACTCATCCTGATATCCTGTGGTCTTAGCCTCCTAGTTTAGCAAACCCTCTACCTCCATGTCTAATAGTTAGAGGCAGGGCTTTCTCCTATAGAGCTCCATTTTATGGAACGGTCTGCCTACCCATGTCAGAGACGCAAACTCGGTCTCAACCTTTAAGTCTTTACTGAAGACTCATCTCTTCAGTGGGTCATATGATTGAGTGTAGTCTGGCCCAGGAGTGGGAAGGTGAACAGAAAGGCTCTGGAGCAACGAACCGCCCTTGCTGTCTCTGCCTGGCCGGTTCCCCTCTTTCCACTGGGATTCTCTGCCTCTAACCCTATTACAGGGGCTGAGTCACTGGCTTACTGGGGCTCTCTCATGCCATCCCTGGAGGGGGTGCGTCACCTGAGTGGGTTGATTCACTGTTGTGGTCATCCTGTCTGGGTTGGCGCCCCCCCCCTTGGGTTGTGCCGTGGCGGAGATCTTTGTGGGCTATACTCAGCCTTGTCTCAGGATGGTAAGTTGGTGGTTGAAGATATCCCTCTAGTGGTGTGGGGGCTGTGCTTTGGCAAAGTGGGTGGGGTTATATCCTTCCTGTTTGGCCCTGTCCGGGGTGTCCTCGGTTGGGGCCACAGTGTCTCCTGACCCCTCCTGTCTCAGCCTCCAGTATTTATGCTGCAGTAGTTTATGTGTCGGGGGGCTGGGGTCAGTTTGTTATATCTGGAGTACTTCTCCTGTCCTATTCGGTGTCCTGTGTGAATCTAAGTGTGCGTTCTCTAATTCTCT
Source organism: Oncorhynchus tshawytscha (assembly GCF_018296145.1). Classification (NCBI taxonomy): domain Eukaryota; kingdom Metazoa; phylum Chordata; class Actinopteri; order Salmoniformes; family Salmonidae; genus Oncorhynchus; species Oncorhynchus tshawytscha. Next base: position 3,322 of record NW_024609675.1, read on the forward strand.
CCTTCTCTCTTTCTTTCTCTCTCTCAGAGGACCTGAGCCCTAGGACAATGCCCCAGGACTACCTGACATGATGAATCCTTGCTGTCCCCAGTCCACCTGGCCATGCTGCTGTTCCAGTTTCAACTGACCTGAGCCCTAGGACCATGCCCCAGGACTACCTGACATGATGACTCCTTGCTGTCCCCAGTCCACCTGGCCATGCTGCTGCTCCAGTTTCAACTTCCACCTGACTGTGCTGCTGCTCCAGTTTCAACTGTTCTGCCTTATTATTATTCGACCATGCTGGTCATTTATGAACATTTGAACATCTTGGCCATGTTCTGTTATAATCTCCACCCGGCACAGCCAGAAGAGGACTGGCCACCCCACATAGCCTGGTTCCTCTCTAGGTTTCTTCCTAGGTTTTGGCCTTTCTAGGGAGTTTTTCCTAGCCACCGTGCTTCTACACCTGCATTGCTTGCTGTTTGGGGTTTTAGGCTGGGTTTCTGTACAGCACTTTGAGATATCAGCTGATGTACGAAGGGCTATATAAATAAATTTGATTTGATTTGATTAATAGTTCATTTGAATAAGGCCACATGGTCCTTTGGGATGGGATTGACAGTGTGTGTGTGTTGTGTGTGTGTGTGTGTGTGTGTGTGTGTGTGTGTGTGTGTGTGTGTGTGTGTGTGTGTGTGTGTGTGTGTGTGTGTGTGTGTGTGTGTGTGTGTGTGTGTGTGTGTGTGTGTGTGTGTGTGTGTGTGTGTGTGTGTGTGTGTGTGTGTGTGTGTGTGTGTCTGTGTGACCCTTGATTGGTCCAGAGTTAATCTGATGGGTTACGGTTGATTTATGATGCAGGACCAACATCTCTTATACCACAGCATCTTAACTCTATTTCTTGCTCTGCATTGTTGGTTAAGGCTTGTAAGTAAGCATTTCACGGTAAGGTTTACAGCTGTTGTATTCGGAGCATGTGACAATAAAAATTGAATTAATTTGTTAGAAGCCTGTTAAAATGATTCACCATTATTCTCCTGATGTTGTGATTCTCCTGTTACAGTTTTTTTCGATTGCTAAACGACAGTGGACACAACTGGAGTCACATGTGCAAAACTCTAACTACAGTCTGCACAGCAGCAGTTCATGTGGACCAAACTCTAGTTCGTTTTTCATTGCTTGAACACAGTTTTCAAAACTCTACACACTTATCCCATGACTTTAACCACAACCTGCACAACACTGTGGATTTACAGCACTTTGTTCAAATGCTAACACACTGCTGTCAAAACTGTGAACCACACATTCAAAACGGAATAGATTTCAGCCTTGTGCCTTTCAAACACTGCTGATTGCAATTTCAGCTGAAAGGCTAAGCAGGTGTCTTGTTTTAGACTTGTTAGTGAACACACACACATATTACAGTATATATAGGTAGAGCTCAGAAAGACTCATTTTGGAAATGGAACAAGGAAGATGGGTTCGTGAAGGGAGAAGGGTGGCAGGGAGAGGGCAGATGCGTGGAGGAAGACAAAGAAGACAAAGAGCTGTTATTTGAGATGAAATAAGGGCTACACTTATAGACCATGTCGTGAACCATGGTCTCTCATTGAGAGAGGCAGGGTTGAGGGTGCAACCCAATCTGCAAAGATCCACAGTGGCATCTGTAATGCGAATTTTCCATCATGCAAACAGGTGAGAGTTACATCCTTACAGTAAATGAAAACATTACAGGAATCTATTTTGTATTGCAATTATAGAATATTTACACAGATATACATTACAGTAAGTTTGACTGTAAAATATATTTTTACAACAGGACCCAAAGGCTGCCCCCAACAGGGGTAAGAGGAAAAATATTTTCAGATGCGCAGGAAAATGCTATTGTTGACATGGTTGTTGTCAACAATGCAATAAAACTGCGGGAGATTCAAGATAGTGCTGGCTGATAATGATATATTTGAAAATTTTAATTCTGTCAGCACAACAACTATTGCTCGAGTCCTAAAGAAACACCAAGTTACAATGAAACAGTTATACACTGTACCGTTCGAGAGAAACTGAACGGGTAAAAGAGCAAAGATACCAATATGTCCAGGTAAGACATCTGAGGTTACGTACACAGCTATACAAAATATTTACAGTAAAAAAAAACACTAGCATTTCTACAGTAAAACTGTGTACTTAATGTTTTTCAGAGAGTAATGGAGGTGGAAGCACTGGAAAGACCACATTCATTTGCATTTATCGATGAAGCTGGATTTAACCATGCCAAAACACGGCGCAGAGGAAGGAATGTTATAGGTCAAAGGGACACTGTGGAGGTTCCAGGCCAAAGGGGGGAAATATCACCATGTGTGCTGCAATGGCCAATGATGGTTTGCTTCTCAACACACCACTCATTGGCCCATACAACACAGAAAGGCTTATAGCTTTCCTAGAACAGCTCTATGCTCAGCTAGTGCCAGCAGAACAGGGGAGCCAGTAAGAAACCCCAAGTTTTTGTCATAGTTTGCGATAACGTTGCTTTTCACCACTCTGCAGCTGTCACAGATTGGTTTGCAGCACATCACAGATTTATGGTTTTGTACCTGCCTGCATATTCACCCTTCCTCAACCCAATAGAGGAGTTTTTCTCTGCCTGGAGGTGGAAAGTGTTTGGTCACCACCCACATGACCAAATGTCTCTTTTGGAAGCCATGCGTGCCGGATGTGAGGACACGAGTCCAGAGGACTGCCAGGGATGGATAAGGCACTCCAGAAGGTTCTTCCCCAGGTGCATGGCAAGAGAAAACATTAGATGTGATGTTGAAGAAAACCTGTGGCCTGATGCTAGAGAGAGGCAGGATTAGCCCCTCAATTATTTGTTCGAATTACAGTATGTACTTTTAGTTTCTACCTTTTTTTCTCATTACTGTAATTCCGTAAATTACTACAGACTATTGAATCAAACTGCTAATTTTCAGTTACCTTAAAGAATTGTTATGTTCTAAAAATTTTAATAAATCATGTGAAAGAATGTCACTCTTTTCTTTGAAGAAAATATTACTTTGTATGAAGTCACTGAAATTGTTCAAACTGTAAAGATGAAAAGTTTGTATTTTCTGTATTGGTGTTTGATGCTAGTGTTTTTACTCTCAGTGTGTTCTGAGTGACAGTGTGTGTTATCTCAGTGAGGGTTGTGCATAGTGTTTGGCTGCACTGAGCGTGTTTTGAGCCATGTGTTAAGAGTTGTGTTGCTTGGAATGAGTTTTGCAGGTGATGTGAACTGTTTAGCTCAGGTGACTGTTGGTAGTGCAGACTGTAGTTAGAGTTTTGCACATGTGACTCCAGTTGTGCCCACTGTCGTTTAGCAATCGAAAAAAACTGTAACAGGTCAGATCAAACCATAGAACAACATTTTACCCTGATCCCTGACTGATCGCTGACTGATCCCTGACTGATCCCTGACTGATCGCCGACTGATTCTCCTGACTGATTATGATCCCCTGATCGCTGACTGATCCCTGACTGATCCTTGACTGATCCCCGACTGATCGCTGATTGATCCCTGACTGATCCTTGACTGATCCCTGACTGATCCCTGAATTGGCTTAAAGGGGAAATGTGGGATTGGTACAGCCATCTTTCTACTTTATTAGTTGTCAAACTCATCCTGATATCCTGTGGTCTTAGCCTCCTAGTTTAGCAAACCCTCTACCTCCATGTCTAATAGTTCATTTGAATAAGGCCACATGGTCCTTTGGGATGGGATTCAGTCCTGTTATTGTGTTCTGTGTGTGTGTGTGTGTGTCCTGTGTGTGTGTGTGTGTGTGTGTGTGTGTTGATTCTCCTGTGTGTGTGTGTGTGTGTGTGTGTGTGTGTGTGTTGTGTGTGTGTGTCTGTGTGACCCTTGATTGGTCCAGAGTTAATCTGATGGGTTACGGTTGATTTATGATGCAGGACCAACATCTCTTATACCACAGCATCTTAACTCTATTTCTTGCTCTGCATTGTTGGTTAAGGCTTGTAAGTAAGCATTTCACGGTAAGGTTTACAGCTGTTGTATTCGGAGCATGTGACAATAAAAATTGAATTAATTTGTTGGAAGCCTGTTAAAATGATTCACCATTATTCTCCTGATGTTGTGATTCTCCTGTTATTATGATTCTCCTGTTATTACGATTCTCCTGTTATTATGATTCTCCAGTTATTATGATTCTCCTGTTATTACGATTCTCCTGTTATTATGATTCTCCTGTTATTACGATTCTCCTGTTATTATGATTCCCCTGTTATTATGATTCTCCTGTTATTACGATTCTCCTGTTATTATGATTCTCCTGTTATTACGATTCTCCTGTTATTAAGATTCTCCTGTTATTACGATTCTCCTGTTATTATGATTCTCCTGTTATTACGATTCTCCTGTTATTATGATTCTCCTGTTATTACGATTCTCCTGGAAAATATTGATGGAATGTGTCTCCCGACCTGCTATCACTTTACATTTGTCTATGCCACACCTGACCATTTCATTAAAACCAAGCTTCAGTCCTGTAATTTGAGAGGTTGAGGGGATGTGCCTACCTGACTGGGTGATAGGGGGATTGGGAATAGAGTATTTGGACACATACACGCACAGAGGATTTAGACAGTCACAGTATCACTCCCTAGTGACAAATAAATTGGCCCTGGGTATAGAAGGACAATTCATTGGACAGAAAGGGCATTAGGCAATCAGGGCTGTGTGTGTGTGTGTGTGTGTGTGTGTGTGTGTGTGTGTGTGTGTGTGTGTGTGTGTGTGTGTGTGTGTGTGTGTGTGTGTGTGTGTGTGTGTGTGTGTGTGTGTGTGTGTGTGTGTGTGTGTGTGTGTGTCTGTGATGTGTGTGTGTGTGTGTGTGTGTGTCTGTGAAAGGAAACATAAACCATTTGACTTCCTTTGCCTTTACTGATTTAATGAGGCACCAAACATGTATGAACTATCAAGTGTTCAAGACTTACAGTGCATTCAGCAAGTGTTCAGACCTTCCACATTTTGTTACAGTACAGCCTTATTCTGGATTTAATCGTTTTTCCCCCTTAACAATCTCCACACAATACCCCATAATGACAAAAGCAAAAACAGTTGTTGTGTTTATCCCTTTACTCAGTACTTTGTTGAAGCACCTTTCACAGCGATTACACCCTCGAGTCTCCTTGGGTATGATGCTAAATGCTTGGCACACCTGTATTTGGGGAGTGTCTCCCGTTCTTCTCTGCTGATCCTCTTAAGCTCTGTCAGGTTGGATGGGGAGCGTCGCTGCACAGCTATTTTCAGGTCTCTCCAGAGATTTTCGATCGGATTCAAGTCCGGGCTCTGGCTGGGCCAGTCAAGGACATTCAGAGACTTGTGCCGAAGCCAATCCTGCTTTGTCTTGGCTGTGTGCTTTGGGTCGTTGTCTTGTTGGAAGGTGAACCTTTGCCCCAGTCTGAGGTCCTGAGTACTCTGGAGCAGGTTTATAATGAAGATCGCTCTGTACTTGCTCTGTTCGTCTTTCCCTCGATCCTGACTAGTCTCCCAGTCCCTGCCACAGAAAACATCCCAACGGCATAATGCTGCCACCACCATGCTTCACCGTAGGGATGGTGCCAGGTTTCCTCCAGTCATGATGCTTGGTATTCAGGCCAAAGAGGTCAATATTGGTTTCATCAGACCAGAGAATCCTGTTTCTCATGCTCTGAGAGTCCTTTAGGTGTCTTTTGGCAAACTCCAAGCTGGCTGTCGTGCCTTTTACTGAGGAGGGGCTTCCGTCTGGCCACTCTACCATAAAGGCCTGATTGGTAGAGTGCTGCAGAGATGGTTGTCCTTCTGGAAGGTTCCCCCATCTTCACAGACGAACTCTGGAGCTCTGTCAGAGTGACCATCGGGTTCTTGGTCACCTCCCTGACCAAGGCCCTTCTCCCCCGATCGCTCAGTTTGACCGGGCCGCCAGCTCTAGGAAGATTCTTGGTCTTTCCAAACTTCTTCCATTTAACAGTGTAGAAAGTTGTAACGAGTGTGCTGGGAGTCAGGAAGCAAGTTCAAGGAGTGCATCATTTAATAAACAAATGAACAAAACAAGAAACACAAACAACACACAGACAGGAAACTGAAACAGAAACAATAACGCCTGTGGAAGGAACCAAAGGGAGTGACAGGTATATGGAAGGTAATCAGGGAGTGATGGAGTCCAGCTGAGTCTCATGACGCACAGGTGCACGTAACGATGGTGACAGGTGTGCGCCATAACGAGCAGCCTGGTGACCTCTAGGCTGGAGAGGGAGCACACATGACAAAAGTACAGGTCTTCATGGGCCCAAAAAGATGGACTTGTTCCGAAATGGACTAATGGGATTCCAAACAGGACCCTACCTGAATAAATACAGTTCCTCAGAGCAGCCAGATCTAGGAAGAGTCTTAGTGGTTCCAAACTTCTTCCATTTAAGAATGATGGAGCCACTGTGTTCTTGGGGACCTTCAATGCTGCAGAAATGTTTTGGTTCCCTTCCCCAGATCTGTGCCACGACACAATCCTGTCTCGGAGCTCTACGGACAATTCCTTCAACCACATGGCTTGGTTTTTGCTCTGACATGCACTGTCAACTGTGGGTCCTTATATAGACAGGTGTGTGCCTTTCCAAATCATGTCCAATCAATTGAATTTACCACAGGTGGACTCCAATCAAGTTGTAGAAACATCTCAAGGATGATCAATGGAAACAGGATGCAGATGAGCTCAATTTAGAGTCAAAAAGAAAAGTGTCTGAATACTTATGTAAATAAGGTATTTCTGTTTTTTATTTTTAATACACTTGTGAAAATGTCTAAAAACCTGTTTTCACGTTGTCATTGTGGGCTGTTGTGTGTAGATTGATGAGTGGGAAAAAAAATCTATAATCCATTTTAGAGTAAGGCTGTAATGTAACAAACGTGGAAGAGGTCATGAGGTCTGAATACTTTCTGAAAATACTGTAAGTCTGTCAATTAACAAGATAGGCTGTTACAACGCTGTTCTATGAATTCCCAGGTAGCCAACATAACTGCACTTAACATGACATCTCCCTACGTCACATGACAGAACACCTCAGTTGACGCGGAACAAACGGAGACATAAACACATTTCAATGGGGGCCAGATTGCCCAATCGAGCAGCGGATGGAAACGAGTGCCGCTAAGTGTTTGATTGGGCTGCTGGATGGATGGAATAAAAAACCTAATCGGGGGAAGGGGGGTGAGAGAGGGGAGAGATACAGCAACGGGGATAGAGGGAGAAAGAGAGAGAGAAAGGGGGGAGAGACAGGGAGAAAGGAGGGAGAGATTGAGAGAAAGAAAGAAAGAAATAGGGAGGGAGGGAGGGGGAGGGAGGGAGGGAGGGAGGGAGGGAGGGAGGGAGGGAGGGGGAGGGAGGGAGGGAGGGAGGGGAGGGAGGGAGGGAGGGAGGGAGGGTGGAGGGAGGGAGGGAGGATTGAGAGAAAGAGAGAGAGAAAGAAAGAACAAGAGGGAGCTAGAGAGAGAAAGGAAAATATATAGAGGGTGGGAGGTAAAATAGAGAGATAGTGACAGAATAAATGATGGAGAGAGAGAAAAAGAGAAAGAGAGAACAGAACTGCTAATTGTAGTGAAGGAGAGTGGCGGCGGCGTGTGTATTACCACATCTCACTGTTGTCTCTCTCTCTGAGCACTCAGTCTGTATAGGAACAGATGTGTACTAATGTAGATGAATGGGAAGAGGAGGGACACTGACTGACTGACTGGCTGACTGCCTGGCTGATTGAGAGAGTGATTGAGTGAGTGAGCGGTTGGCCGACTGATGCCAAGTTTCCATTGAGGATTTATCCTGGTGTTTCACCAAATAGGCTCAGACTTTTCTATTTCCATCTACGCAGGCCGGCACCCATGTCTCACTGGGCCACGGCTCCGGCTGACCTGCTCTAACTAGGAGCCAAGGCCCTGGGTACTTTTCAGCTTCATTTACATAACATGATTGGGAGTCCCATAGGGTGGCGCACAATTGGCCCAGGGTCGTCCGGGTTTGGCCAGTGTAGGCCGTCATTGTAAATAAGAATTTGTTCTTAACTGACTTGCCTTGTTAAATAAAAGTTAAATATATATATATATATTTTAACAACGGCTGACGGTGGGCATTAACACCATGTCATAAAGAAACAGTCTTGATTGATGCGGACGTTGTTGATTCTGCTCGCCACAAGTCCTTAGTGTCCTGATGGATACCCAATTACACTAAATCAAATCAAACTTTGTCACATGTCCCGAATACAACATGTGTACACCTTACTGTGAAATGCTTACTGACAAGCCCTTAACCAACAGTGCAGTTCAAGAAAGAGTTAAGAAAATATTTACCAAATAAACTAAAGTAAAAAAAAAAAAAAAAAAAAAGTAACACAATAAAATAACAATAATGAGGCAATATACAGGGGGTACCGGTACCGAGTCAATGTGCGGGGCTACAGGTTAGTCAAGGTAGGGGTGTAGGTAGGGGTGTAGGTAGGGGTGTAGGTAGGGGTGTAGGTAGGGGTGTAGGTAGGGGTGTAGGTAGGGGTGTAGGTAGGGGTGTAGGTAGGGGTGAAGTGACTATGCATAGATAATAAACAGTGAGTAGCAGCAGTGTACAAAACAAATGAAGGGGGGGGTGTCAATGTAAATGGTCTGATGGCCAATTGACTAATTGTTCAGCAGTCTTATGGCTTGGGGGTAGAGCTTACATTAACGTAAAACACTGGTGGCCCACTGGTGTGGGGGTAAGTCTCAGTGGAAAAGCACCCTGAATGAGTTGGAGAATCTCAATAGCATTTCCCTCACGTCCTCTCTCCTCTCGCCTCACATCCTTCTCAAAATGCATTGGATGAGAAAGTCAGAAGTTCCTCCCCTCTGACCTTCTCCTCCAATGGGTTTTGAGTGAGTGAGTGAGTGAGTGAGTGAGTGAGTGAGTGAGTGAGTGAGTGGGTGGGTGGGTGGGTGGGTGGGTGGGTGGGTGGGTGGGGGTGGGTGGGTGAGTGAGTGGGTGGGTGGTGGGTGGGTGGGTGGGTGGTTTAGTGAGTGAATGAATGAATGACAGCTGGCTGGCTGGCTGGCTGGCTGGCTGGCTGGCTGAATGACTGAATGACTGTCTGTCTAGCTGACTGGCTAACTTTCTGACTATCTGGCTGGTTGACTGATTGACTGTCTGACTGACTGTGTGGATGATTTGGGCCAATCAGTCATTGTCTGCCTGGCTGAACTCTGTATGTTATTATATCAGGGACCAACACAATGATGTTTTAGACGCTATAATTTAGAGATGTTATATGGGAGGGGTGAGGAGGAGGAAGAGGAGGGTGATTCAAAATGATGATGTGATTAAGATGATGATGAGATGCTTATTGCATTTGTTATGAGGTAAGCAGACATAAACGCCCTGCAAGAACACTTGTATTTACTGTATGGGAACCAACTATAAACATGAGAACCATGCAGTATACTGTAGCTCTGTACATGAGAACCATGCAGTATACTGTAGCTCTGTACATGAGAACCATGCAGTATACTGTAGCTCTGTACATGAGCAGGCTTGATGCTTTGACAAACATCACAGAAAGAAAATGAAACATAAAATGACAGACTTTTTAGTCAACATTAGGCTATCTATATTGTTAAATATAAAATGACCGAATATTATTGATCAATGACTATAGCCTACTGTGATGTATCAATTTCGTATCGAATTTGTCCACAAGTCCACAATGAAAAAACAACTCACCTTTCTTTAAATTCTTACTATGGTCTTGTTTGGCTTTCCCGACTTTTCCAGTTGCAAAAAGACTGACGAGATCAAACACATTAACAAAATGTAGGCTACAACAAAGAAGCAATAATAATAAGTATTGGTGAATTACATAATGACTTTCAATGTCACTGAAGAACGACCATATTAGCTGTATGTCTGAACTAAAATTTGCTACATTTCAGCCCGCGTACGGCGCACGAACAGCATCCTGGTCGGGTATCTAAGTAACCAGTCCGGTTTAACCGGGCTGCAGATATAACGAGATAAACCAATATGTTCAATGGGGTCGCGGTGCGTGTGCGCGCGAGAGGGAGAGAGAGAGTAGACTATGTATCTCAGATACACTCCCCTATATGTATTTATTTGGACAGTGAAGCTAAAACTTTTAATTAGGATATTCTCCAGCATTTTGGATTTGAGCTCAAATGTCGCTCCTGAGGTAACAGTAGGTAACCTTATATTTGAGGGTATTTTTATACATACAGTAGGTATATCCGTTTTACCATTTAGAAAAGAAAGCACTTTTGTGTAACAGTCTCCCCATTTGAAGGTGTCATAAGTATTTGGACTAATTCACTTGTAGTGTATTACATTTACATTTAGTCAGAAGTTGAGTATCGGGTCCCGTATTCCTTGGCACGCAATAACGACATCAAGCATATGACTCTACAAACTTGTTTGTTTTGGTTGTGTTTCTGACTGACTGACTTGCTGACTTGCTGACTGGCTGACTGGCTGGCTTACTTACTGGCTGACTGGCAGCCTGACTTGCTAACTGTTTTACTGGTTGACTGTCTAATTGGCTGGCTGTCTGGCTGACTGTTGGACTGGCTGACTGTGTGAATTGCAGGGCTATGATTTGGGCCAATCAGTCATTGTCTGCCTGGCTGAACTCTGTATGTTATTATATCAGGGACCAACACAATGATGTTTTAGACGCTATACTTTAGAGATGTTATATGGGAGGGGTGAGGAGGAGGAAGAGGAGGGTGATTCAAAATGATGATGTGATTAAGATGATGATGAGATGCTTATTGCATTTGTTATGAGGTAAGCAGACATAAACGCCCTGCAAGAACACTTGTATGTACTGTATGGGAACCAACTATAAACATGAGAACCATGCAGTATACTGTAGCTCTGTACATGTACAGAACCATGCAGTATACTGTAGCTCTGTACATGAGAACCATGCAGTATACTGTAGCTCTGTACATGAGAACCATGCAGTATACTGTAGCTCTGTACATGAGAACCATGCAGAACCATGCAGTATACTGTAGCTCTGTATGAGAACCATGCAGTATACTGTACATGAAGAACCATGCAGTATACTGTAGCTCTGTACATGAGAACCATGCAGTATACTGTAGCTCTGTACATGAGAACCATGCAGTATACTGTAGCTCTGTACATGAGAACCATGAGAACTTTACATGAGAACCATGCAGTATACTGTAGCTCTGTACATGAGAACCATGCATGAGAACCATGCAGTATACTGTAGCTCTGTACATGCAGAACCATGCAGTATACTGTAGCTCTGTACATGAGAACCATGCAGTATACTGTAGCTCTCTGTGAGAACCATGCAGTATACTGTCTGTACATGAGAACATGAGAACCATGCAGTATACTGTAGCTCTGTACATGAGAACCATGCAGTATACTGTAGCTCTGTACATGAGAACCATGCAGTATACTGTAGCTCTGTACATGAGAACCATGCACTGCATATAAACAAACACCAGAGAAAGAAAATAAAACATAAAATTACAAACTTTTTAGGCTACAATAGGTTATCTGTATTGTTAAATATAAAATGACAGAATATTATTGATCAATGACTAGCCTACTGTGATGTATCCATTTCGTATCGAATTCGTTATGATCTACGTCCACAAATTCAAATAATTGTACGAAAAATCAACTTACGCTTCTTCAAATGTTGGTCTTGTTTGGCTTTCCCGAATTTCCCAGATACAAAACGACGGACGATATCAACAACATTAACATAATGTTGGCTATAACAAAGTAACAGTAATAATCATTATCAGTGAATTAGATAATAACGTTCAATATCACTGAATAAAGATCATATCAACTGATTGTCTGAACTGAGATTTGCCACATTACAGCGCGCCCAAGGCGCACTAGCACTATTCCGGTAGGGTATCTAAGTAACCAGTCTCCGGTTTAACGGGGCTGCTGCGATGCCGAGATAAAACACGATGGTCAGTGGGGTCAGGGCGTGTGTGTATGTGTGTGTGTGTGAGAGACAGAGAGGGAGGGAGAGCGAGAGAGAGAGAGAAAGAGAGAGAGTCGTTTTTTATCACGCATACACTCAGTGGCGATTTTAGCATGTACATCTTGGTTGGGCAAAAAAAAAGGTGTTATGCATGCCAGCAAAGCGACTACGCAACACAACACTAAACAATACATGAGTTACACTATAACGGTGACAAACGGGGCCCATAAACTGTTAGAGCCTACATGAAGCTGTCCCAACAGCAGTCCCAACATCTTACCACTGCTACACCTGGCTATCAGAAGAGCCTTGTGCAAAATGACATACCCAAATCTAACTGCCTATAGCTCAGGACCTGAAGCAAGGATATGCATATTGTTGATACCATTTGAAAGGATACACTTTGAATTTTGTGTAAATGTGAAATGAATGTAGGAGATAACACATTAGATCTCGTAAATATCATAAAAAGAAAAAAAAACATGCGTTTTCTACAATTTTTTGTTCCATCATCTTTGAAGTGCAAGAGAAAGGCCATTATATTACTTAGGAGTCTAGGCGCAATTTAGATTTTGGCCACTAGATGGCAGCTATGTATGTGCAAAGTTTTGGACTGATCCAATGAACCATTGTATTACTGTTCACATTGTTGTATCGTCTGCTCAAATGTGCCCAATTGGTCAATTGATACATTTTCAAGTACATAACTATAGAGAACATACAACAATTATATGGTAATAAGACATTCAAGTTTACTACTCCCAGGAACGTCATAAATTATGCATAATTAGCTTCCCTACAGAAAAGACACTAACCTTCACACATCTAGATGGGGCGCGGCAGACACAGAAGGGGTTCAAACTGTAGAACCCAGTTCCTACATTTTAATATAAAAATTGATTTTATCAAACAAAACGATGCTACATTTATCTCTGGGACCCTCAGGAAGACAAACCAGAGCAAGATTACTGAATGTAAGTACATTATTTACCTTCAGAGGTGAATGCATCAAACCAGTTGCCTTGATGAATTTTTTGTTGTTGTTGTGCACTCTCCTCAAACAAAAACATGGTATTTTTTCACTGTAATAGCAACTGTCAATTGGACAGTGCAGTTAGATTAACAAGACTTTAAGCTTTCTACCCATATATAAGACATGTCTATGTCCAGGGAAATGTTCTTGTTACTTACAACCTCATGCTAATCACATTAGCTCAACCTTCCCACAGAGGGGACACCGATCCCGTAGAGGTTTTAATGAAGCTGCATACAAACATGGTCTCTTTTTTGCTTTTTGCTTGCCCAGCTCCTCGAGAAAGAGCCATCTCATCTGGAGCTTCCCTCGGTTCCAATCTGGGTTCAATGCCATCCAGATGACAAATGCGTTGTGCGCCGAGATGTCCAAAATGTTGAAGAATATCACAAGTGGCCAGCATAGGGTTCTTCTTTTGCAGCTGTAGCCACTTACCAGCTTGTCTAAATTGTCCAACCCTTCTTTTGTAGCATTGAAATTCATTATGATTTCTGTTTTTTTTTATGTTCCTGGCCAGAGCTTCTCCCATCCCTATGAAGCGTACTCATGAGTACCACCTTTTTGCCTTTCTTTGGCAATAATGAAATGAATGGTATATAATGTAGTGTTGGAGTAACTTTAATTGTAAATAAGAATATCATCTTTTTCTGAACACTTTTACATGAATATGGATGCTACCATGATTACAGATATTCATAAATATTTTGTGAATAATGATAACATGCTAACCCAGCGGTTCCCAAACTAGGGGGTGTGGTTATGTTTTGTGAATAATGATAACATGCTAACCCAGCGGTTCCCAAACTAGGGGGTGTGGCCATGTTTTGTGAATAATGATAACATGCTAACCCAGCGGTTCCCAAACTAGGGGTGTGGCCATGTTTTGTGAATAATGATAACATGCTAACCCAGCGGTTCCCAAACTAGGGGTGTGGCCATGTTTTGTGAATAATGATAACATGCTAACCCAGCGGTTCCCAAACTAGGGGTGTGGCCATGTTTTGTGAATAATGATAACATGCTAACCCAGCGGTTCCCAAACTAGGGGTGTGGCCATGTTTTGTGAATAATGATAACATGCTAACCCAGCGGTTCCCAAACTAGGGGGTGTGGCCATGTTTTGTGAATAATGATAACATGCTAACCCAGCGGTTCCCAAACTAGGGGGTGTGGCCATGCTTTGTATATATATACAAACAATGTATTTTAATATTGGCTCTGTATCTCGATATCATTATAATGTGGTTAATCTTAACAATTGAAATGAAAATTATTCAAATCTATTGTTCTGTCTCACGATTCCCGAGCATCAAAGTGCACAGGGAATGTTCACTGTACTGTGTGTCCATATTGACGAATAACAGATTCCATATGGGTTCGAATGGTGGGGTGTTTCACAGATGGGCTCCGTCTAAGGCGGGACGGCGGACAGGACTCTGCACTCTAGTTATGAATGTTTCTCCCTCCGGACGCATGTTATGATACACCGAGAGCAACAGGCGGCAAAGAGCTGAGCACAGATCTCAGATATGTACTGCAGCAGGTAACTTTGATTGTAAAACCTCATCAAACCACATCCACTGCACTGCCTGCTCACAAAACTATGTGGGGATATGGGATCAGAGCATGACAAGGTTCTATTTCATACCGAGGCTTGGTGATCATCGAGGGCGAGTGTTGGACACATTTTTTTTAATTGAGAGAGGAACTGTTGTCATTCATAATGAATGTAAAAAAAACTAACTTGGTTGACTCTTTGTGTAATGAAAATAAAATGTGACTCCTTGCCTATATAACAGAAATATTTTGGAAACTGAAAGAACTAAACGCAAGGAATATACAAAAACATTCTACAGATGAGTGACAGAATCAGTGGATTCAGAGAAAATAATTCTTATTGGAGAAAAATGAGCCATGCCCCCTTCCCTCGGCTGTGCATGTATCTAACAGAAAACAGCGTCAGTAAGTGTCCCACACGAGTGATGACTGCACACCTCCAAACACTTGGAAGAGCACTTGGGACGTCCTTCCCAATCCGTTTACCCTACCTTCTTCCTCTGAGCATTAATGCCACGTTCAAAAACAACTGGGAACTAAGAACTCGGAAATCTCCCACTTCCGACTTCAGTGCATTCAAGACAACTGGGAACTCTGAAAAAACTCTGAACAGTCATCCAACTCGAAATTCCAACTGAGGATCTCGGGCCTCTTTCTCGAACTCCGATTTTCCGACCTCATATTTTTCTGAGTTCCCAGTTGTCTTGAAAGCACCATAAAACTGATGGTAACCTTCGTCAGCTCATGTCTGTGTGAAGCTGGATTCAGTGCTCTCGTCTGCACTGGTCCAATCCCTCTAAGGGATTTTTCAGAGTTTTTGGCCAAACTTTGGGGGAAGACATCTAAACCAGATGAGTTCCAAACAGTTCATATGGCAGGCTATGCTGCCACTACACTTGCTGCACCTGATGCTGGAGAGCTGGTGGGAGGTTGACACCTCACGCCCTGTTGTAAATTAAAGGAGAGGAGATCATGAGTCTCCCTCTCCAAATTCAGGGATTAAGAATGAACGTATCAGGCCAGAGAGGCGTGTAGCTGCAGCTCATGTCCGATGTGGTTTGAACTCTGAAATATCAACACGAGGTAGAGACGATGAAGTCACCTCCCGGACAATCACTGGTACGGCTGATTAGCTGTCCTAAGTAAAGTATCTAGAAAAGCACATTTAAGTGGGACCATTCTACTACTCTTTTCAAAACATCGTATTCTACTACTCTCATCCCCCCACTGGGAACCATTGACATGGCTGGCTAGCCTATCTTCAAAGAATCATCTCCCAGAGCGAATGGAAGAATAACAGTAGAAGAGATGGGTGGGGACTCCTTTTGGAAAATCAGAGCCTGACAAGCATGCAGCACAATGGCACAACCCCCTTTCCAAGAAGGCCTGGCTCGGACAGAAAAACACCAAGAACCAGGACATTTACAGGTAAATACAGTCATGATTTCTTACTCCAAACGGGTGGCGGTTCGTATCTGATTACTGTGAGAGTCATTTCTAAATGTACCAAAGTATTATGTCTCTGTCTCTCTCTCGCTCACCCTCTCCATCACTTTTGTAACAAGCCTCAATATTGTTTCAGTCTGCTAGGGACCTGTTTCTAATGTATTAAGTGTGTATGTTTATCCTGTGTTATCCTATGTAGTTAGCTAGTAAATAAGTAATTAAGCCAATTTGTGTAGTACTGATTCATAAGTATGGCTGTTTTTTTTGCAGATGCCGAGGTTACGACTGTTCAGAATGATGATACGATACGAAGTTATGATTAACACGTTGACTGTTTTATTGATGTGATAGGTAAAGACCTTTAGAGTTTAATTCGGGAGATGGTGACTCTTTAAGCAACCGCTCTCGTGGTGCCCCAAATTCCTAATGAGATAATTGTTACATGATTCATTTAATTGGGTAACAGTTAAACATAGTTAGTTGATTAGATAAATAACAGTCATCAGATTAATAAAAGTAGAGTCTGTAGTGTGTTAATCCAGGATATTAATAGTGTATATCCCACTGTAACTTTGTCTCCCTTTACACACTAAGACAGGGATTCAATCCAAGGTGCATAGTTGACAAGCACAATGCACTATCCACAATACACCTTTTAATTTAAGGCAATTTAATAAAATGAATGAATAAAGCTCTAACAGAAAGCCCTATATACTGAGTGTACAACACATTAACAACACTTTCCTGATATTGAGTTGCACCCCCCCCAAACCCCCACCCCCCATGGTGTCAAAACGTTCCACAGGGATGCTTCCCATGTTGACTTCAATGCTTCCCATGTTGACTTCAATGCTTCCCATGTTGACTTCAATGCTTCCCATGTTGACTTCAATGCTTCCCATGTTGACTTCAATGCTTCACACAGTTGTTTCAAGTTAGCTGAATGTCCTTTGGGGGGTGGACAATTCGTGATACACTGTAGCGAAAAACCCAGCAGCGTCTCAGTTCCTTCTTTAACCTGTCTCCTCCCCTTCATCTACACTGATTGAAGTGGCTTTAACATTAACATCAATAAGGGATCATAGCTTTCACCTGGATTGACCTGGTCAGTCTACGTCATGGAAAGAGCAGGTGTTCTTAATATTTTGACTTTTCCCCAAGGCATTTCTAGTCGATCGCCAAACATTTCTGTAAAAAACCCAACGATAAAGCCATGTGTTCCTATTTTGTTTTATTAGTCTCAGGCTGTTAGTGGCAGGTGCAGCCAATTCAGCTGCCCTGCGCGCCGGGTAGGCAAACTGTTGCCTTTTCATGTGTCTGAAGGTACAAACTCTGTCTTCCCGGTGGGCCTGGAGAGGAAGTCAAGTGCATTTATGACACCGCTGGCCAATCAGATTGCTCAGATGATAGAGTCTGCAGTAAAGTAGCAGGCATAAAAGAAAGCTACGGCAAAATTGATACTGTGAGATTTCAAAGCGTTTAAAACCTTAACTAGAGAGAGACTGTCAACGAATACAGCAAAGAGCTGCTGTTTACTACCTTAACTAGAGAGAGACTGTCAACGAATACAGCAAAGAGCTGCTGTTTAAAACCTTAACTAGAGAGAGACTGTCAACGAATACAGCAAAGAGCTGCTGTTTAAAACCTTAACTAGAGAGAGACTGTCAACGAATACAGCAAAGAGCTGCTGTTTATAACCTTAACTAGAGAGAGACTGTCAACGAATACAGCAAAGAGCTGCTGTTTATGAGTGAGTTCATGTTTAAGTTCTTACTCAGCACTGTCAACACTTTGTATTCAACACTTTTATAACCCATAAAATATGTGTTCTTCATATTTCCACTTATCGCTACAACAAGCAGTGCAGCAGTAATGAATGAGGAGGAAAGTGTATCTATAGACTTGCATTGTTATTATTAGCGGCTTGGGTCTTTTTTAATATCCAGGAATATTTCACTTTCTCTGTTCATATGACTAACAACATGAATTTGTGCATGAGGCAGAAATAATATTGTGCGACTGGAGTTTTGCCATCAGCTGGAAGACTGTGTTCCTTTTCGGTCAGTGTTAGTGGAGGAAAGGGAGAGCGGAGGCTGACCCTCAGTCTGCTGCTCTCTCCCTCCGCTGAGACACCCTCAGTCTGCTGCTCTCGCCCTCCGCTGACACTGACCCTCAGTCTGCTGCTCTCGCCCTCCGCTGAGACTGACCCTCAGTCTGCTGCTCTCTCCCTCCACTGAGACTGACCCTCAGTCTGCTGCTCTCTCCCTCCACTGAGACTGACCCTCAGTCTGCTGTTCTCTCCCTCCACTGAGACTGACCCTCAGTCTGCTGCTCTCTCCCTCCGCTGAGACTGACCCTCAGTCAACTGCTGCTCTCTCCCTCCACTGAGACTGACCCTCAGTCTGCTGCTCTCTCCCTCCACTGAGACTGACACTCAGTCTGCTGCTCTCTCCCTCCGCTGAGACTGACCCTCAGTCTGCTGCTCTCTCCCTCCACTGAGACTGACTCTCAGTCTGCTGCTCTCTCCCTCCACGGAGACTGACCCTCAGTCTGCTGCTCTCTCCCTCCGCTGAGACTGACCCTCAGTCTGCTGTTCTCTCCCTCCACTGAGACTGACCCTCAGTCTGCTGCTCTCTCCCTCCGCTGAGACTGACCCTCAGTCTGCTGCTCTCTCCCTCCGCTGAGACTGACCCTCAGTCTGCTGCTCTCTCCCTCCGCTGAGAC
Organism: Oncorhynchus tshawytscha; assembly: GCF_018296145.1. Taxonomy (NCBI): domain Eukaryota; kingdom Metazoa; phylum Chordata; class Actinopteri; order Salmoniformes; family Salmonidae; genus Oncorhynchus; species Oncorhynchus tshawytscha. Next base: position 22,094 of record NW_024609675.1, read on the forward strand.
TGACCCTCAGTCTGCTGCCCTCTCCCTCCGCTGAGACTGACCGGTGTGATCATATAGCCTATCTCATATTTTGAAATATAATTTTTAAAAATGTCCCGAACAACAAGGTAAATTCAAGCAAAGCCAGTATGCAGTAATAATGTATTGAGCATCTAGCTTACTGCACAACCCTCACTGCTACAGTACTGTTTTTAATTGGTTCATGTTGCATAGGCGTACATTTCTTAAGTCAAGTTAATAAAAAATCAGAGTGGTGGATCTCAGCATTTTGACTCCGAAAGTGATCTTGACTCAGAAAAGGTTGGTGACCACTGATCTGACGTTACTGTTGGTTGGGATGTGTATTTCCCTGAGGGCCACCAGGGGGAGTCATACATACAGCTGACCTCTAGTACAACACCACTACATTTCTGATGAACACCATAGTTACAGTAACTAACACATACAGTATGTCAACTGTTATAATAAGCATATTACTGTGGACTATGAAAATGATTGGTTCTGGAATAGTTTGGCAGTTTGTGACCGGTTCAGGTTGTATGAGGCCACTCTGTAACCGACAGACACAGTCAATTCCTGATGAACAAGTCAACAAAAATGAGGTCAACTAATAATTACGAGGCTACGTTTTGGCTGTATTCAAACGTTTCTCCAGAAGTGTGCACTCATTCCCTCCCCTTCGTGTATTTATTCTTATATTAGTAATACCACACTACATACTCCATTAGAACTTCCAAAATAACTAGGACAAATAAGGAAGTTGATATGTTTACAGTTGTATTCAGTATTGTGGCGCCCTGAGGGGTAGACACCTATCACCCTCACCAGCGCCATAAACCATGTAGTCAGCCTGGAATTTATTCAATGTGTGTTGCCAGGACAACAACCTCTCTCTTAACGTTATGTTATCAAGACAAAAGAGATGATTATGGACTACAGGAAAAGGAGGACCGAGCACGTCCCCATTCTCATCGATGGGGCTGTAGTGGAGCAGGTTGAGAGCTTCAAGTTCCTTAGTGTCCACATCACCAACAAACTAACATGGTCCAAACACACACCACCACCACCAGCTTTCATATGTTCTCATGTTCTGAGCAAGGAACAGTAGTGAAGATGGCACAACAAAACCTATTCCCCTCAGGAGACTGAAAATATTTGGCATGGGTCCTCAGATCCTCAAAAGGTTCTACAGCTGCACAATCGAGAGCATCCTGACTGGTTGCATCACTGCCTGGTATGGCAATTGCTTGGCCTCCGACAGCAAGGTTTCAAGTTTTCATAACAATCGGATATCGGTATTTTTGGGCGCCAATTTGCCGATTAAAAAAAAAAAAAAATCTATATATTTTTTATTATACCTTTATTTAACTAGGCAAGTCAGTTAAGAAAACATTCTTATTTTCAATGACGGCCTAGGAACGGTGGGTTAACTGCCAGAACAACAGCGTGACTGTTGTCAATGCACCTTGGATTGAATCTCTGTCTTAACCAACACACTGTCTCTGGTCATTCACCAACAACATGCTGTCTCTAGACATTCACCAACAACACACTGTCTCTCTGGTCATTCACCAACAACACACTGTCTCTGGACATTCACCAACAACATGCTGTCTCTGGTCATTCACCAACAACACACTGTCTCTGGACATTCACCAACAACATGCTGTCTCTGGACATTCACCAACAACACACTGTCTCTGGACATTCACCAACAACATGCTGTCTCTGGTCATTCACCAACAACACACTGTCTCTCTGGACATTCACCAACAACACACTGTCTCTGGACATTCACCAACAACACACTGTCTCTGGACATTCACCAACAACACACTGTCTCTGGTCATTCACCAACAACACACTGTCTCTGGTCATTCACCAACAACACACTGTCTCTGGACATTCACCAACAACACACTGTCTCTGGTCATTCACCAACAACACACTGTCTCTGGTCATTCACCAACAACACACTGTCTCTGGACATTCACCAACAACACACTGTCTCTGGTCATTCACCAACAACACACTGTCTCTGGTCATTCACCAACAACACACTGTCTCTGGACATTCACCAACAACACACTGTCTCTGGTCATTCACCAACAACACACTGTCTCTGGTCATTCACCAACAACACACTGTCTCTGGACATTCACCAACAACACACTGTCTCTGGACATTCACCAACAACACACTGTCTCTGGTCATTCACCAACAACACACTGTCTCTGGTCATTCACCAACAACACACTGTCTCTGGTCATTCACCAACAACACACTGTCTCTGGACATTCACCAACAACACACTGTCTCTGGTCATTCACCAACAACACACTGTCTCTGGTCATTCACCAACAACACACTGTCTCTGGACATTCACCAACAACACACTGTCTCTGGACATTCACCAACAACACACTGTCTCTGGACATTCACCAACAACACATTAACTAGGATACTATGTCAGTAAAATAATGAATGAACTAAATATACATTTAACACTAATAAACCTTTTACTGTTGACGATTAAAATGATTGGTTCTGGAATAAGCGGTTTGTTGTTTGTTCTATGAGATACAAAAATTAGTCCAAAATGGCACCCTATTTCTTATTTACTGCACTACATTTGACCAGGTCCCATATGTGTCTGGTAAAAAGTGTACTATACAGGGAGTGCCATGTTCTGCCAGACTTATAGTACAGCACCGTGACATGTATCTGTAGCTGTGAGTAAAGCATGTCTCCATAGCCTGGCTTCTCTTGAGAGCCATGTCTGCCTTTGGTGGCCTTTCTCAATAGCAATGCTCACTGAGTCTGAACTGGCAACGAAACAGACCTATCTGGTGCAAACACAGAGACAGGAACAATCACCCACGAAACACTCAAAGAATATGGCTGCCTTAAATATGGTTCCCAATCAGAGACAACGATAATCACCTGCCTCTGATTGAGAACCGCCTCAGGCAACCATAGACTAGGCTGACTGGCGGCTCTAGCTGCTCTGGCTGCTCCATGCAGACTGGCATCTCTGGCTGCTCCATGCAGACTGGCAGCTCTGGCTGCGCTGAACAGGCAGGAGACTCCGACAGCGCTGGAGAGGAGGAAGGCTCTGGCAGCGCTAAACAGGCGGGAGACTCCGGCAGCGCTGGAGAGGAGGAAGGCTCTGGCAGCGCTGAACAGGCGAGGCGCACTGAAGGCCTGGTGCGTGGTGCTGGCACTGGTGGTACTGGGCCGAGAACACGCACAGGAAGCCTGGTGCAGGGAGCTGCCACCGGAGGACTGGTGTGTGAAGGTGGCACAGGATGGACCGGACCATGAAGGCGTACTGGAGAGCCTGAGAGAAGGACTGGCACAGGACGTGCAAGGCTAGGGAGGTGCACAGGAGGCCTGGTGCGTGAGGCTGGCACAATCTTCACCAGCCGACTAACACGCACCTCAGGACGAGTATGGAGCACTGACCCAGGTGCCATCAAATCCCCGACACGGTCCATCGGGCGAATATCGTACCTAAAGCACCAAACTAGCAACTCCCTCATAACTCTCTCCTCCACTTTCCCCATTAACTCCTTCACAGTCTCTGCTTCACTCACCTCCAACACCGGCTCTGGTTCTGGTCTCCTCCTTGGCTCCTCACGATAAACAGGGGGAGTTGGCTCAGGTCTGAACCCTGACTCTGCCACACTCTCCCTGAGCCCCCCAAGACATTTTTGGGGCTGACTCTCGGGCTTCCTTCCGCGCCGCCGTGCTTGTCTCTTCAACTCCATTCTCCTATAACCCTCTTCGCACTGCTCCAGCGAATCCCAGGCGGGCTCCGGCACTCTCCCTGGGTTGACCGCCCACCTGTCTATTTCCTCCCAAGTCATATATTCCAAACTTTGTTTCTCCTGCCGCCGCTGCCTGTCACCACGCCGCTTGGTCCTGTTGTGGTGGGTGATTCTGTTACGGTTTTCTTCTGGTGAAAGAGAGGCGTACCAAAATGCAGCGTGGTGGTTATTCATGTTTAATTTGTTAAGACACTATACATGAATAAACTAACAAAAACAATAAATGTGCGAAAACCTAAACAGCCCTATCTTTTTTAAACATTTTTTTATAAAAAATAATTTATTATCTTCAATACCATTCATTCTTTACAACTCATAATTTTCATACATACTCAAATAATGGTATTTTAATTTAACTAATTTAACTAAACAAAAACCCCAAACAAAACCTCAGGGGAGCATCTTCCCTCCCCGTCACCCTACAAACTACCTTTCCCTATCTCCCCGTCCCTAATCCATCCTCTTACAAATCTAAATGACACCCAGCCCTAAACCCCCCTTCCACCTCTCCCGAGCAGCATGCTGCCCCCACTTCCTCTCCTCCCTCTTCATCCTCCCCCTCAAATCTCCTTCCACCCTCCTCACTATCCCTTCCACCCCCCAATCTCTCCCTGTCTTCACCATGTTCTGCCTGGCTTCCCACAGCCCCCGTTTAAAGAGACTCATGAGAAACCAGAGCAGACACCTGTCCCTATCCGTCCCTCTCGCTCTCCCTACACCTCTCTCTAACCTGGCCCACGTCAATACAAAATCCCCCCTTACCAAACCTAACAACACCCGTGCCCTAGCCCATACTACTCCGGCAAAGGCACAGTCCCAAAAGACATGGCGCACAGTCTCCTCCCTGCCACAAGAGGATCATGGACAGGTGGGGGATTGCACCAAACTATACTGGTACATGATGGAACGTACCGGCAAGCACTTATGGAGGCTCAACCAATTCAGGTCCTTGAGCCTGTTGTCCAGACCCCGCGCCTGCACTCCCTCCCAGACCACTTCCGAGATGCCCACTACAGGCGCCGGACTCCCTGCCTTTCTGACCTCCTTGTACAGGTGCCTGTGATCTAAAACTACTCTGGTAACTTCAACCTCAGGGTGCACACGCAGCCACTTGGCCGCATGACCAAAGTGCCACGGCAGATGTTCCGCCCGAGGACCCGTGTTAGACCACACCATTACGCTTCTCGCCTGATACGAGAAGAACACCCGCAGGAGGTAACCGGACGGGTGTATCACTGGATGAGCAAGCTCCGTTAACAAGAAAGAAACAAAAATTGTGTCCAGCTTGAGGGGGAAATGTGGTACCCCCCTACCTCCCTCCCCGATGGGACAGAGCATGCGTGCACTGGCGACCCACTCTCACCTGCCACTCCACATGCACTGAAACACAAGCCTCACTAGAGGCCTCCTCAGACAAGCCGGGCAATGGGTAGATGTACGCCAAATACAAAAGAGACGGCAACACATCCACCTTTAGGACCAGGACTTTGCCCAAAAAAGACAAATACCTAGCCTTCCACATTGCTAGCTTCCTCTGTACCACTGCGATACGCATGTTCCAGTTTAGCGTCGCTGAGCCGGAGGTCTCAAAATGGACCCCGAGAATCCTCAGGGCCCCCTCACAGAGAGATAACCCCCCAGGCACACCCGTTCTACCACGCCATCTTCCGAAAAACTTGACGGAAGACTTTGCATGGTTCAGAACCGCTCCCTACGCTCGGGTGAAATCCTCAAAGATGGCAAGGGACCTTGTCAGGCACGAGTCCTTGCACAGCAGCAAGGAAGTGTCGTCAGCGTACTGCGTCATCTTAACACACAGCCCACCACTTCCAGGGATCAACAAGCCTTCCACCCCTGTGTCTGCCCTAATGGCAGCCCCCAGAGGCTCCATGTACAGAACGAAGAGGAGAGCCGAGAGTGGGCACCCCTGCCTGACCCCAGACGACGTCACCCAAGTGACTATTTACACTAACTCGGCACCCCGCTCCGACATACAAAGTACGAATCCATCCTATGAACTTCTCCCCAAATCCTAATCGACCTAACACTGAATAAAAAGGATCTATTCACGCGATCAAAGGCTTTCGCCTGATCTAGCGCTGCTACCATTAAAGGCAGTCCTCTATCTTCCACCCAAGCGATGGAGTCCCTGATTAACTGTTGGTTCCATCTAATAGAGCGGCCCTCTACCCCGCACGTCTGATCCTCATGGACGACGTGGGGAAGGGCTGTGCGCAACCGGTCTGCTAAAACCTTTGCAAGTAGCTTGTAATCTACACACAGCATGGTCAACAGCCGCCAGTTGCCAAGGTCTGTTACTTCCCCCTTCTTATATAAAAGTGACAGCACACCAACAGCCATTGATCCCCCCGGGACCCCCGTCTCAAGGATGGCCTTCAAGACTTCGAGGACCACTGGTCCAAGTATACCCCAAAACTTGAGATAAAACTCAGCCGGCAGCCCATCCATCCCAGGCACCTTCCCTTTTCCCATCCTCCTAAGAGCGCTCTCAACCTCTTCTAGTGAAATCTGGGCCTCCATCACTTCTCTAATGTCCTCCGGCAACCGCCTGGACAAGTGTTCTAAAAACACATTTCCCTGCTCTACATCTATTTTCCTTTCCTTAAATAAACCTTGGAAATGATCAGTTGTCACCCTGACCATTTCCTCTGGTTTACTTACTATACTACCATTTTCTTCCCTAACGCCATGCATTACCTTCCTACTCTGTCTGGCCCTAACCGACTTAAAGAACATAGCGGAACAAGTCTCATTGTGTTCTAGAAAGCCACTATGCGCACGCTCCAGCAAAGCTCGAGCCTTCCGCTCCTGCAACTCCCTGAGCTGCGCCTTTAGGGTAGTGGATCTCTCCCAGTCAAACGACCCGCCGAGGTTGCCTGCCTCGTACTAGAGTTCAATTAACCTTTGGATACGATCCACCTCCCTCCTCTCCTCCCTTTTTTTCCTCTTGCAATACCCTATTATAAAAGCCCTAATCCTCACCTTAACTAATTCCCACCACTGTTAACCCCCTCGCACTGTTACCACTGTTACCACTGTCGCACTGTTCCCACCACTGTTAACCCCCACCACTGTTAACCCCCTCGGTGTTAACCCCCTCGCACATGGACCGGAGGCCTTCAAGCCTCCAAAAGAAACCATAAAACCCGTCAACAAAAGCCTGCTCCTCCAGCACATCCCGATCTAACTTCCAGTACCCCCTACCAAAGAGGCAGACTGGCGACCCCACCTGCAGGAGCACCCCGTCGTGATCCGAAAAGAAAACAGGCAACAGCCGCCCAGACAACTTACCCAAAGACCTGGGTACAAAAATATAGTCGAGCCTCCGCTCAACCCCCCTGGAGTTGCGCCATGTAGGACCGGCCATTTTCGGAGTAGTGTGCAGACCACCATCAACCAGACCATGGCAAGCCATTAGCCCGGAAATGGCACCTGCCCTGCTATCCCCCCTATTCCTAAATCTGTATTAAAATCCCCCCCTATCACTAATTTCCTATTTGTGACACACAGGGGCGTCAGACAGTCCACCATCTCCCTCCTGTCTGCCACCACCTGTGGCCCATACACCACCACTAATCTAAATTTACAATCCCTTATCGTGACATCCACCCCTATAACCCTCCCCTGCATTACCACAAAAGAATCCTCCACTTTTACCTCCCTGTGCCCACACAAAATCCCTACCCCCGATGAGTGCACCCCCCCAATACCCCAAACCGACTCCCCCTTGTCCCACTCCCTCTTAAACCTACTAACATCCCCTCTATCCCTCAGGTGAACCTCCTGTAAAAAAACAAAAATCACTCCAAATAACTAAAAACCGCCCTCCTCTTAACAAAATCCCTTAAACCCCTTACATTTAAACTAACAAAAGTAAAATTAGACCCCATGAAAGAATAAAATAAAAACATGTAATACACTCAAATTCTAAACCCAGACAGAAAAAAAATAAAAATACCAGGAGACTCACCCGATGCTCCCCTGCTCCATATCTACCTGTGAGAACACCATCCGTACTCCCGACATCCCCCCCTCTTCCTCCATCTCACCAACCCAGGATGCAGGAATAGTGTTTGGCTCCGGGGTGCCCTGCAACCTGGGTCTACCCCCCACACTCCTCCCCCTCCCCAGTGCTGCAGCTGGTTTGGAAAAAAATCGGGAGGCTGAGTCCCCAAACAAAAACTCCCCACCTCCTCCTGTACCCAGTCCTGAGTCTTGTTAGGTGTGTCCCCACCCAACAGAATTTGAGGGCCTGGGGAAACCAGCAGCAACCCAGAGGTTTCTCCCACCCCCATCACTCTCTTGACCATCCCCTCCCTCTCACTGTCGGCCAATCGCACCCTCCTCTTCATTCTCTTCTTTGGTGATGGCGGCAGTGGAGAGATACCACCCTTCCCCCCCGCCAGCTCCTCCACCATACCCCTCATCTCTTCCACCAGGGCACTTTCCCCCCACTCCACTTGCTCTTCCACCGTCTCCTTCCCTCGCTTTCTTCTCTCTCATGCTCCTCCACTCGGTTGCCTTCTTCTGCCGCTTTTCCTGGTTCTCCTACTCCTGTGCCTTCTGTTTCCTTCTCTCTTTCATCCGCCGCTTCTTGCTCCTCCTCCTTCCTTGCAGCCTTCCCCTCTGGACCTGTACTCTGGTCATGAGGCGTGCTTCCTTCCCCTCCTCTTCTTCCCCCATCCCCCGCTCCTGCTCCCCCCCCAGCCGCAGACGCATATGACCTCTGACGAGCCGGGCACCCCCGCCACAGGTGTGCTGACGAGCCACTAACCCTAACCCAATCCCAGGGACCGACCGTGTTGATGTATTTTGCACCATCTTCGCAAGGAGAATGGTGCACGTTCTCTTCTCTTCCAAAACAATGAAAAAAGAAAAACTTTTACAGATCAGTTTATCAAAATATTGTAATTTCATGGAATAATTTAAACACTTCACATTTTTGACAGATGCATATTTTGCATATATTTACACATAAAATGACACTTCAAATTAAAACGACTCAATATATATAAAAAAGCCTCTGTAAAAGTCTGACTATAAGACCTAAGAACCTGTGTGTGGAATAATGAGTGTGCGTTCTATGAAGACTGAGAACAATGAATTGGTGCACCGGGAACATGTCATTTTGAGAAATTGGCCGATATAGGCTAACGCAATTCAAATGTACTTACCATAAATATGACCATGTATGTCACATTAATTCAACTCTTATTCATACATCACTTCTAAACTGACACATGGACATCAAATATACCTTTTACAAATACATTGGCACGTTTAATACATTTGTTTCAAGCAGTAGAGCATATGCTTTGACTACTGGTCTGTTGTCAAATATGCAGTTTTGGGCAAATTCTCATATCACTTTGCTCAATTTGTCACATACAAGGATTTTGTATGGCTGTTGAAATGTGCAGGGCATTAATCAGCTATGCCTGCCCACTATGTAAGGCCCTTGTTGCTGGGGATGCTTTACTTTCTTGACTATGTCATGGGACCTGCGCCTACGCTTGGCACACTAAATTGAAGCAGCATCAGCTCCCCTCTGATTGCTCCAGTGTCACCAAAGTGCTGTCAAGCCACAATTTGTTCATCACATTTGTTCGAGCAGTGGCTCCCTCATTGAGCGTGGCTACTGCCATACTAGCTGCTCCATCAATGCGGCTTTTGCCCACGAAGGCAGTTTTGGGGCATCGCGACCATATTACAGAGTTCAGACATTCATTTGCATTCTGGGTTCCTCCGTGCTACATTCTTTTGCTACATTCTTTTGAGGACCTTAACATTTGACATCTTATGATATACAGGTACCATTTTCTGTGCAACCTCTACTAAAACATATATGGCCTCCAAGGGTTTTGTGACAGGGTAAATCTTCAACATTTTCTATGACTCGCTGGTACCAGCATCAATGAACACACATATCCCGTAGTTGGAAGTGAATCCTCTCTTTTTTTGCAAAACGATTGCTGTTGCAAAACTATTTCTGCTATGGTGTGCGCTATTTAATATGACCCTGATGCCAAGCAAGTTCAAGTTTTATGGTGGCAGATGAACAGTGAACTGATGAGAAGAAAATACTTATAAAATGTGTTGCTCTATTAGATGAAGAGAGGAAGGGATGGGTAGTGTTCTAGAGCAATACAGGGGAACATTAGGCTACTCACCTACAAAAATTGCTCTAAATTTCAATTAACTTAGATTTTTCAACCCATCCCAGTTCTGCAATTCATAATTTTTTCTGCAAATAGAACTCAATGTTCTGAAAGCCTGATTGAGTCATTTTATTCATCTGCTCTAGGAAGACAATCTAAAACTGTGTGTTTCAGTTCAGATCGCAGGTTATGGTGCCACCCAAGCGGATTCTGATGGTAAAAGAGGTGAGATGAACACATTATAGATTATAGATAGAGTGGAATCCGATTGGTCGGAACAGAATTGAACAGACCGGAGCGCGGGTGCTTCCTGTTTTAGTTTCTGTCTATAGGCTGGGAGCAACAAAATGGAGTCGTGGTCAGCTTTTCCAAAAGGAAGGCAGGGGAGGGCCTTATATGCGTCGCGGAAGTTAGAATAACAATGATCGAGGGTTTTGCCAGCCCGGGTTGCGCAATCGATATGCTGATAGAATTTAGGGAGCCTTGTTTTCAGATTAGCCTTGTTAAAATCCTCAGCTACAATAAATGCAGCCTCAGGTTATGTGGTTTCCAGTTTACATAGAGTCTAATTAAGTTCTTTCAGGGCCGTCGATAAGTCTGCTTGGGGGGAATATACATGACTTATGATTGAAGAGAATTCTCTCGGTAGATAATGCGGTCGGCATTTGATTGTGAGGAATTCTAAATCAGGTGAACATCATGGGCTGGAGCCCGTTCTGCAACGCCCACTTCCTGGGGTTAGCACAACCTGCCCCGGGACATCTTCCTGGGGGCACGGAAGTTGCCCGGACCTCTCTGCCATTCCCATGGAGTACCAGGACCTTCAGGAGGTGTTCAACAAGGCCCGGCTACTTCGCTTCTGCCGCACCGACCATATGACTGCGGGATAGACCTTCTCCCAAGCACTACTCTGCCCCGGGGATGTCTGTACTCTCTGTCGGGACTGGAGACCAAGGCTATGGAGACCTACATTGGAGACTCCCTAGTGGCCAGATTAATCCGTCCTTCTTCCTCTCCCGCCAGCACAGGATTCTTCTTTGTGGAGAAGAAAGACAAGACCCTGCGCCTGTGCAATTGACTACTGGGGACTCAATGACATAAGGGTGAAGAACCGTTATGTTATGAATCTCCTCGGTCTTCGAGCCGCTCCAGGGGGCTACCATGTTTTCCAAGCTGGATATACGGAACGCCTACCACCTGGTGCGGATACGGTAGGGGGATGAGTGGAAGACCGACTTCAACACGGCCAGCGGCTACTATGAGTATTTGGCCACAATGCCGGCACCCCAGTCAACCAGGTATGCGCCCAGGTAGGACGCCAGGTGGCACCACCAGGGGGGGGTTCTGTCACACCCTGATCTGTTTCACCTGTCTTTGTGATTGTCTCCACCTCCCTCCAGGTGTCGCCCATCTTTCCCATTATCCCCTGTGTATTTATACCTGTGTGCTCTGTTTGTCTGCTGCCAGTTCGTTTTGATGATCAAACCTACCAGCGTTTATCCCCTTGCTCCTGTCTTGTCTATAGTTCTTCTTTTCTAGTTTTCCCGGTTTTGACCTTTCTGCCTGCCCTGAACCTGAGCCTGCCTGCTGTCCTGTACCTTTGCCCCACTACTTTGGATTACCGACCTCTGCCTGACCTGACCCTGAGCCTGTCTGCCGTCCTGTACCCTTACCCCACTACTCTGGATTACCGACCTCTGCCTGACCTGACCCTGAGCCTGTCTGCCGTCCTGTACCCTTACCCCACTACTCTGGATTACCGACCTCTGCCTGACCTGACCCTGAGCCTGTCTGCCGTCCTGTACCCTTACCCCACTACTCTAGATTACCGACCTCTGCCTGACCTGACCTGACCCTGAGCCTGTCTGCCGTCCTGTACCCTTACCCCACTACTCTGGATTACCGACCTCTGCCTGACCTGACCCTGAGCCTGTCTGCCGTCCTGTACCCTTACCCCACTACTCTGGATTACCGACCTCTGCCTGACCTGACCCTGAGCCTGCCTGCCGTCCTGTACCCTTACCCCACTACTCTGGATTACCGACCTCTGCCTGACCTGACCCTGAGCCTGTCTGCCGTCCTGTACCCTTACCCCACTACTCTGGATTACCGACCTCTGCCTGACCTGACCCTGAGCCTGTCTGCCGTCCTGTACCCTTACCCCACTACTCTGGATTACCGACCTCTGCCTGACCTGACCCTGAGCCTGTCTGCCGTCCTGTACCCTTACCCCACTACTCTGGATTACCGACCTCTGCCTGACCTGACCCTGAGCCTGTCTGCCGTCCTGTACCCTTACCTCACTACTCTGGATTACCGACCTCTGCCTGACCTGACCCTGAGCCTGTCTGCCGTCCTGTACCCTTACCCCACTACTCTGGATTACCGACCTCTGCCTGACCTGACTCTGAGCCTGTCTGCCGTCCTGTACCCTTACCTCGCTACTCTGGATTACCGACCTCTGCCGGACCTGACCCTGAGCCTGTCTGCCGTCCTGTACCCTTACCCCACTACTCTGGATTACCGACCTCTGCCTGACTTGACCCTGAGCCTGTCTGCCGTCCTGTACCCTTACCCCACTACTCTGGATTACCGACCTCTGCCTGACCTGACCCTGAGCCTGTCTGCCGTCCTGTAAACTTACCCCACTACTCTGGATTACCGACCTCTGCCTGACCTGACCCTGAGCCTGCCTGCTGTCCTGTACCCTTACCCCACTACTCTGGATTACCGACCTCTGCCTGACCTGACCATGAGCCTGCCTGCCGTCCTTTACCCTTACCCCACTACTCTGGATTACCGACCTCTGCCTGACCTGACCCTGAGCCTGTCTGCCGTCCTGTACCCTTACCCCACTACTCTGGATTACCGACCTCTGCCTGACCTGACCTGACCCTGAGCCTGCCTGCCGTCCTGTACCCTTACCCCACTACTCTGCATTACCAACCTCTGCCTGACCTGACCCTGAGCCTGTCTGCCGTCCTGTACCCTTACCCCACTACTCTGGATTACCGACCTCTGCCTGACCTGACCCTGTCTGCCGTCCTGTACCCTTACCCCACTACTCTGGATTACCGACCTCTGCCTGACCTGACCCTGAGCCTGCCTGCCGTCCTTTACCCTTACCCCACTACTCTGGATTACCGACCTCTGCCTGACCTGACCCTGAGCCTGTCTGCCGTCCTGTACCCTTACCCCACTACTCTGGATTACCGACCTCTGCCTGACCTGACCCTGAGCCTGTCTGCCGTCCTGTACCCTTACCCCACTACTCTGGATTACCGACCTCTGCCTGACCTGACCTGACCCTGAGCCTGTCTGCCGTCCTGTACCCTTACCCCACTACTCTGGATTACCGACCTCTGCCTGACCTGACCCTGAGCCTGTCTGCCGTCCTGTACCCTTACCCCACTACTCTGGATTACCGACCTCTGCCTGACCTGACCTGACCCTGAGCCTGTCTGCCGTCCTGTACCCTTACCCCACTACTCTGGATTACCGACCTCTGCCTGACCTGACCCTGAGCCTGTCTGCCGTCCTGTACCCTTACCCCACTACTCTGGATTACCGACCTCTGCCTGACCTGACCCTGAGCCTGTCTGCCGTCCTGTACCCTTACCCCACTACTCTGGATTACCGACCTCTGCCTGACCTGACCCTGAGCCTGTCTGCCGTCCTGTACCCTTACCCCACTACTCTGGATTACCGACCTCTGCCTGACCTGACCCTGAGCCTGTCTGCCGTCCTGTACCCTTACCCCACTACTCTGGATTACCGACCTCTGCCTGACCTGACCCTGAGCCTGTCTGCCGTCCTGTACCCTTACCCCACTACTCTGGATTACCGACCCTCTGCCTGACCTGACCCTGAGCCTGTCTGCCGTCCTGTACCCTTACCCCACTACTCTGGATTACCGACCTCTGCCTGACCTGACCCTGAGCCTGTCTGCCGTCCTGTACCCTTACCCCACTACTCTGGATTACCGACCTCTGCCTGACCTGACCCTGAGCCTGTCTGCCGTCCTGTACCCTTACCCCACTACTCTGGATTACCGACCTCTGCCTGACCTGACCCTGAGCCTGACCTCTGCCTGACCCCTGCCGTCCTGTACCCTTACCCCACTACTCTGGATTACCGACCTCTGCCTGACCTGACCCTGACCCTGAGCCTGTCTGCCGTCCTGTACCCTTACCCCACTACTCTGGATTACCGACCTCTGCCTGACCTGACCCTGAGCCTGTCTGCCGTCCTGTACCCTTACCCCACTACTCTGGATTACCGACCTCTGCCTGACCCTGTCTGCCTCCTGTACCCTTACCCCACTACTCTGGATTACCGACCTCTGCCTGACCTGACCCTGAGCCTGTCTGCCGTCCTGTACCCTTACCCCACTACTCTGGATTACCGACCTCTGCCTGACCTGACCCTGAGCCTGCTTGCCGTCCTTTACCCTTACCCCACTACTCTGGATTACCGACCTCTGCCTGACCTGACCTGACCCTGAGCCTGTCTGCCGTCCTGTACCCTTACCCCACTACTCTGGATTACCGACCTCTGCCTGACCTGACCCTGAGCCTGTCTGCCGTCCTGTACCCTTACCCCACTACTCTGGATTACCGACCTCTGCCTGACCTGACCTGACCCTGAGCCTGTCTGCCGTCCTGTACCCTTACCCCACTACTCTGGATTACCGACCTCTGCCTGACCTGACCCTGAGCCTGTCTGCCGTCCTGTACCCTTACCCCACTACTCTGGATTACCGACCTCTGCCTGACCTGACCCTGAGCCTGTCTGCCGTCCTGTACCCTTACCCCACTACTCTGGATTACCGACCTCTGCCTGACCTGACCCTGAGCCTGTCTGCCGTCCTGTACCCTTACCCCACTACTCTGGATTACCGACCTCTGCCTGACCTGACCTGACCCTGAGCCTGCCTGCCGTTCTATAACTTTGCTTGCCAGTGTTCGATTTAAGAAACTTTTGTTACTTTGAAACTGTCTCCACCTGAGTCTTACCTTTAAACATGATACTTGCATGGAGTTTATGTCTGTTTACCTCACAGCAAATGGAAGAAGCATCTCATCATCATCTTCATCAACATAGTTTCGCATCACCCCCCTTCACATCACCCCCCTTCACATCACCCCCTTCACATCACCCCCTGCACATCACCCCCTTCACATCACCCCCTTCACATCACCCCCTTCACATCACCCCCTTCACATCACCCCCTTCACATCACCCCCTTCACATCACCCCCGTTCACATCACCCCCGTTCCCCCTTCACATCACCCCCCTCTTTACTCCTCCCATAACATCCCTATAATACAGCGGCTAAAACACATAACTGTGTGCGTCCCCAATATCTGTTTGTGACAGTGAGTGCTTGTAATGATCCCGGCCCATGGTGGCATAGTGCTCTTCCAACAAACCACGATGGGTGATTCAAATGAAGCAGTCCCACAAGGTTGCTCTTACAGAGATAGCCCATTGAATATTTCCATGGGCTGCTTGGCTCACTGACTAATGCATACCAGAGTAAGATACTGTAGAAGAAGAAGCGAAGTTAGAGGGAAGATAAGGAGGTAGAAACTAAGAATACTTCAGATATATAAAGACTGTGGCACGCAAGACAGACTGTCAGTCATGCTATGAACTATCAGTAGGTTACATGGTCATGCTAGTTGAATGCAAACTTAGCTCTTTGTCTTTCAGAACAAAGACACCCCTTACCAATTTTGTGTCCAGTTTTATTCTTACCTTCCATGGATCCATTTGACACAAAATAATGTATGGTGAGAGCAGAACTGTTCATAATATAACTTACTGCCATCTAGATGAATGTGGTGTGTTTGAAAGAGATCGTATTTGTTCATGTTACTAACTATCATCTTCTAAATGTGTTTTCAGATCTCCTGCGCTCTGTCAGGTCTCATGTGTTTATACAACTAGATGAACATTATTGTTTAACCTGGCAAGTCAGTTAAGAACAAATTCTTCTTTACAATGTCAGCGGGTTAACTGCCTTGTTCAAGGGCAGAAAGACAGATTTCTACATTGCCAGCTCAGGGATTTGATCCAGCAACCTTTCAGTTACTGGCCAAACACTCAAACCATTAGGCTACCTGTCGCCCCGGGAACATCCTGTTCTAGATGCAGGCCAAGTGAGAGCTCATCCAGTGCATATCTTGCATATTGTAGAGACTGATTAACAAGCCTATCCAGTCCAGCATGACATCATACTACTGAAGTTCTCACAACCTGAGACTGTGATTCAGCCAATCCATCATCTGTGATGCTGGTGGGTAAGTTAATGATGAGGTTGTTAGGTTTTTGTTGCATTTCTGTTGTTTTGCTGGCAGAGGAAGAGCAAACAGTCGAGAAGATGTGTTTGACAACTTAGAACCAATTCTCCAAGGACAGGAAGCCTGAAACTATCCCACCCATACAGTATAACACTGAGGAGTTGATGTGAATTACCACACTTGATGGTTGTCTTTCTTACTATACACTTGTGTTGGGATCAATTCCATTTCAATTCCAGTCAATTCAGAAAGTAAACCAAATTACAATTTCAAATTTTCCTAATTGAAAAACATTGGAAGAGAATTGGACTTGGATTTTCATTGTACTTCCTGAATTGACTGCAATTGAAATGGAATTGACACCAAACCTGCTGTACACACACGCCTTTTTCTACTAGAACTGACTTAGTAGATAGCAGAGCAATGATTGTGATAGTTGTATTTATTTGCTACCTTACAGTTGAATGCACTGATTTAAATTTGCTCTAGACAGTATCTGCTCAATGACTGAAATGTACCCAAATTCATTCAGTTTACTGTCTAACTTTCCCACGTTACATAATATCTGCAGCTACTGTAGTTTAGCTACTGCACATGTCCGTTAGTTGTTTAGAGTTTCTTATATCTCTTCCCACTATATACTACTAATGCAACTTGTTTTCCAACTGTTTTAACGCTTCAGCTGTTTTGCTCCTGGTAAGACGTCTAAACCAGAGTTGGGTAGTTCAGATTCCAGGCTGCCACCGCACCTGACCGCACCTGACCGCAACTGACGCTAATAACAACAAAGGTGAGATCAACACATTGCAGATACACCCTGCATGAGAATGGGTCATAGTAGAAGATCCCATCTGACTTCCTCTTATTGTCTTTCCAGTGGTGGAGGATTCCCCGCCCACTGCAGTGTGCAGAGCTCGATGTTGTGAAATATAGCAAGAACCAGCTTTATGGCCAGAATATCCCTCAAAATCTCGGCTCATCGTGCTGGAGTGGATACCTGTTCTGTTCATGAATTTCACATGTGATCTTATGTTTAGTTAATGTGATAACAAGTGACAACATGTAAAAGCAACATGTGATACCATGAAACTACATAAGACAACATTTGAAAGTGTTTCACATGTAAAAATGCAAATTAGATTTTCAAATGTGAAAGTTGTTTACATTTAAAATTGTATTTCTCTCTGTCTCTCTTTTTCACAATTTCAATTTAAGGGCTTTATTTGCATGGGAAACAAGTGAACTAGATAATAAACAAAAGTGAAATAAGCAATAAAAAGTAAACACTACACTCACAAAGTTCCAAAAGTATGAAGACATTACAAATGTCATATTATGTGCAAATAGTTAACATACAAAAGGGAAAATAAATAAACATAAATAAATATTTATATTTGTGTTTGTTCTTCATTGGTTGCCCTTTTCTTGAGGCAACAGGTCACAAATGTTGCTGCTGTGATTGCACACTGTGGTATTTCACCCAATAGATATAGGAGTTTATAAAAATTGGGTTTGTTTTTGAATTCTTTGTGCATCTGTGTAATCTGAGTGAAATATGGTCATACATTTGGCAGGAGGTTAGGAAGTGCAGCTCAGTTTACACCTCATTTTGTGGGCAGTGTGCACATAGCCAGTCTTCTCTTGAGAGCCAGGTCTGCCTACAGCGTCCTTTCACAATAGCAAGGCTATGCTCACTAAGTCTGTACATAGTCAAACCTTTCCTTAAGTTTGGGTCAGTCACAGTGGTCAGGGATTCTGCCACTGTGTACTTTCTGTTTAGGGCCAAATAGCAATCTAGTTTTGTCACGTTCAGACCATCGTTCTTGTGTGTTTTCCTTGTTTTAGTGTTGGTCAGGACGTGAGCTGGGTGGGCATTCTATGTTGTGTGTCTGGTTTGTCTATTTCTGTGTTTGGCCTGATATGGTTCTCAATCAGAGGCAGGTGTTAGTCATTGTCTCTGATTGGGAACCATATTTAGGTAGCCTTTTTTGTGTTGGGTTTTGTGGGTGGTTGTCTCCTGTGTCAGTGTTTGTACCACACGGGACTGTTTCGGGTTTTTCATGTTTCTTGTTTTGGAGTCTATTTCATGAGTCTACTGAATATAAGATCAGCGTCAACTCACCATCAGTACGACCAAGAATATGTTTTTCGCGACGCAGATCCTGTGTTCTGCCTTTCAAACAGGACAACGGAATGGATCCCATGCAGCGACCCAAAAAAACGACTCAGAAAAAGAGGGAAACGAGGCGGTCTTCTGGTCAGACTCCGGAGACGGGCACATCGTGCACCACTCCCTAGCATTCTTCTCGCCAATGTCCAGTCTCTTGACAACAAGGTTGATGAAATCCGAGCAAGTGTAGCATTCCAGAGGGACATCAGAGACTGTAACGTTCTTTGCTTCACGGAAACATGGCTCACTGGAGAGACGCTATCGGAGGCGGTGCAGCCAGCGGGTTTCTCCACGCATCGCGCCAACAGAAACAAACATCTTTCTGGTAAGAAGAGGGGCGGGGGCGTATGCCTTATGGCTAACCAGACATGGTGTGATGAAAGAAACATACAGGAACTCAAATCCTTCTGTTCACCTGATTTAGAATTCCTCACAATCAAATGTAGACCGCAATATCTACCAAGAGAATTCTCTTCGATTACAATCACAGCCGTATATATATCCCCCCCCAAGCAGACACATCGATGGCTCTGAACGAACTTTATTTGACTCTTTGCAAACTGGAATCCATTTATCCGGAGGCTGCATTCATTGTAGCTGGGGATTTTAACAAGGCTAATCTGAAAACAAGACTCCCTAAATTTGATCAGCATATCGATTGCGCAACCAGGGGTGGAAAAACCTTGGATCATTGTTACTCTAACTTCCGCGACACATATAAGGCCCTGCCCCGCCCCCCTTTCGGAAAAGCTGACCACGACTCCATTTTGTTGATCCCTGCCTACAGACAGAAACTAAAACAAGAGGCTCCCATGCTGAGGTCTGTCCAACGATGGTCCGACCAAGCTGACTCCACACTCCAAGACTGCTTCCATCACGTGGACTGGGATATGTTTCGTATTACAGATTACAGTCAGATAACAATATTGACGAATACGCTGATTCGGTGTGCGAGTTCATTAGAACGTGCGTTGAAGATGTCGTTCCCATAGCAACGATTAAAACATTCCCTAACCAGAAACCGTGGATTGATGGCAGCATTCGCGTGAAACTGAAAGCGCAAACCACTGCTATTAATCAGGGCAAGGTGACTGGTAACATGACCGAATACAAACAGTGCAGCTGTTCCCTCCGCAAGGCTATCAAACAAAGCTAAGCGTCAATACAGAGACAAAGTAGAATCTCAATTCAACGGCTCAGACACAAGAGGCATGTGGCAGGGTCTACAGTCAATCACGGACTACAAGAAGAAATCCAGCCCAGTCACGGACCAGGATGTCTTGCTCCCAGGCAGACTAAATAACTTTTTGCCCGCTTTGAGGACAATACAGTGCCACTGACACGGCCTGCAACGAAAACATGCGGACTCTCCTTCACTGCAGCCGAGGTGAGTAAGACATTTAAACGTGTTAACCCTCGCAAGGCTGCAGGCCCAGACAGCATCCCCAGCCGCGCCCTCAGAGCATGCGCAGACCAGCTGGCCGGTGTGTTTACGGACATATTCAATCAATCCCTATACCAGTCTGCTGTTCCCACATGCTTCAAGAGGGCCACCATTGTTCCTGTTCCTGTTCCCAAGAAAGCTAAGGTAACTGAGCTAAACGACTACCGCCCCGTAGCACTCACTTCCGTCATCATGAAGTGCTTTGAGAGACTAGTCAAGGACCATATCACCTCCACCCTACCTGACACCCTAGACCCACTCCAATTTGCTTACCGCCCAAATAGGTCCACAGATGATGCAATCTCAACCACACTGCACATTGCCCTAACCCATCTGGACAAGAGGAATACCTATGTGAGAATGCTGTTCATCGACTACAGCTCGGCATTCAACACCATAGTGCCCTCCAAGCTCGTCATCAAGCTCGAGATCCTGGGTCTCGACCCCGCCCTGTGCAACTGGGTACTGGACTTCCTGACGGGCCGCCCCCAGGTGGTGAGGGTAGGCAACAACATCTCCACCCCGCTGATCCTCAACACTGGGGCCCCACAAGGGTGCGTTCTGAGCCCTCTCCTGTACTCCCTGTTCACCCACGACTGCGTTGCCACGCACGCCTCCAACTCAATCATCAAGTTTGTGGATGACACAACAGTGGTAGGCTTGATTGCCAACAACGACGAGACGGCCTACAGGGAGGAGGTGAGGGCCCTCTGAGTGTGGTGTCAGGAAAATAACCTCACACTCAACATCAACAAAACTAAGGAGATGATTGTGGACTTCAGGAAACAGCAGAGGGAACACCCCCCTATCCACATCGATGGAACAGTAGTGGAGAGGGTAGCAAGTTTTACGTTCCTCGGCATACACATCACAGACAAACTTAATTGGTCCACTCACACAGACAGCATCGTGAAGAAGGCGCAGCAGCGCCTCTTCAACCTCAGGAGGCTGAAGAAATTCGGCTTGTCACCAAAAGCACTCACAAACTTCTACAGATGCACAATCGAGAGCATCCTGGAGGGCTGTATCACCGCCTGGTACGGCAACTGCTCCGCCCTCAACCGTAAGGCTCTCCAGAGGCTAGTGAGGTCTGCACAACGCATCACTGGGGGCAAACTACCTGCCCTCCAGGACACCTACACCACCCGATGTTACAGGAAGGCCATAAAGATCATCAAGGACATCAACCACCCGAGCCACTGCCTGTTCACCCCGCTGTCATCCAGAAGGCGAGGTCAGTACAGGTGCATCAAAGCTGGGACCGAGAGACTGAAAAACAGCTTCTATCTCAAGGCCATCAGACTGTTAAACAGCCACCACTAACATTGAGTGGCTGCTGCCAACACACTGACACTGACACTGACTCAACTCCAGCCACTTTAATAATGGGAATCGATGGGAAATGATGTAAATATATCACTAGCCACTTTAAACAATGCTACCTTATATAATGTTACTTACCCTACATTATTCATCTCATATGCATACGTAGATACTGTACTCTATATCATCGACTGCATCCTTATGTAATACATGTATCACTAGCCACTTTAACTATGCCACTTTGTTTACATACTCATCTCATATGTATATACTGTACTCGATACCATCTACTGTATCTTGCCTATGCTGCTCTGTACCGTCACTCATTCATATATCCTTATGTACATATTCTTTATCCCCTTACACTATGTATAAGGTAGTAGTTTTGGAATTGTTAGGTTAGATTACTTGTTGGTTATTACTGCATTGTCGGAACTAGAAGCACAAGCATTTCGCTACACTCGCATTAACATCTGCTAACCATGTGTATGTGACAAATAAAATTTGATTTGATTTAGCCTTCTTGGCTTTTTGTCTGGCTGTTTGTATGCAAATGATCTCTCTGGGGAATAGTTGTGCCGAATGTTTCTTGTTTTGGAGTCTATTTCATGTATAGTTTTGTTATTAAAAAGAACCATGAATTATAACTACGCTGCGTCTTGGTCCGATCCATGCTACACCTCTTCTTCAGAGAAAGAGGAAGAAGAGAACTGTTAGAAGTTTGCTCTTTTTTTTTTGTTAATTCTTTCCAATGTGTCAAGTAGTTTTCTTTTTGTTTTCTCATGATTTGCTTGGGTCTAATTGTGCTGCTGTCCTGGGACTCTGTGTGTTTGTGTTTATGAACAGAGCCCCAGGACCAGCTTGCTTAGGGGACTCATCTCCAGGTTCATCTCTCTGTAGATGGTGGCTTTGTTATGGAAGGTTTGGGAATCACTTCCTTTTAGGTGGTTGTAGAATTTAATAGCTCTTTTCTGGATTTTCTCTCTCGTATGCACATTTTGCAAGCACGCCTTCAAAGGAGGGCCAGCAGATCTACGTCCAGAAAAAGTTGAATTAAAAGTAATGTGAGGACAAAACTAAGACCATGGAAAACCTGTTAAGTACTGAGTTTGATTAACTAGCTATTTAGAGTCAAAAGTGAACAATTCTGGCAGTTAGTCAAGTAGCAACAAACAGTACAGCAGTACGGAGACAACACGGAGGTGCGTTACGTCACGTCATGACACAAATTTAAAAGCATTTTGGCCAGAGGGAGTTTACCGGTCATTTCCTTTCAAATCCACAAAGTGAAGCGAACAAGTGCCCACTTCGGAAGAAATGAGAAATAATTATTGGGGTGCAGCTTTTAGGGGTGCAGGTTTTAGGTCTCTCCTGGAATTTCAGCTGAGCTCTGTGGGCTTTTCTATTGGTTTAGCTACTTATGGGTTACGGGAGGAATATGTGAAACAGGAAACATTGAAATGTGTTATATATGGAAGAGAGGGGTGTGGTGGAAGGGGGTGCAGGTGCTGAGCCATGGCACAGATCTTAGTGCAGGTGTAGCAGTGCTTTCACCCCCGGGTGCTGGTCTAAACATTTTATTTTCAGAATACGTGTGCAAGAGCCTCATAGAACAACCAAACAATTCCAGAACCAATAGTTTATCCCTTCTCACCGTCCATGATGTCTGACTGTGGACAGTAAGTGCATTATGAACACACATACAGTAGGACAAACACAAAGTCACAGTGCAAGTTTAGAATACAAACATGTTACCTTCATTTATAATCTGTGAAGGAAACTCTCAATCCAGTCCGGGCTGGTCTGTGACTCACTAGCACCTCCCCTGGTCAGAGGGGAATGAGGCAGCCTGACAGAGTTAGACACAAGGACACTTTATTGCCATGGACGTGCACAACAGACAGGGAATGGATGTGGTTCTGTAATACAGGAGATGAATAGGTAGGCTGTACACAATGAGCATAACATGAGAATGAATGGATATCAATACAAGACAACTGGAGCAAAAACATTGGGATAGGACTGTATAATGGGACTAAATATGCTACCCGAACATGGATCACATATCACAACAGTAACTACAACCAACAGTAACATTAAAGCACACATTGATTACCATAACAACATCAACTCACATCTGTTCACACAGGTTTATGCACCCCTAGACACTCAGGCTCCAGTCGTGGGGTCACTGGAGGACGGGGAGTGAAGTGAGCCACTCTCTCTCTCATTTCTCTATCACTCTATTTATCTCTCTCTTTATTTCTCGTTCCTATTTCTTTTCATCCCTCCTTTTTTCTCAGCCCCCCCTTCCATCTCTTTTATGGTTTCACACACTCTCTCTCAAATACGTCAAATATAACCAGATATAAATCGGGGGGGCGGGGGGGTGCTTATATTTGTCCTGTGTATTGGAAATGTGTTTCTTTGCATATCCCAACTCCCCCTGAGACACCCGCAGGGAGTGGGGTCACGACCAGGGTCACCATATCCCAACTCCCCCTGAGACACCCACAGGGAGTGGGGTCACGACCAGGGTCACCATATCCCAACTCCCCCTGAGACACCCGCAGGGAGTGGGGTCACGACCAGGGTCACCATATCCCAACTCCCCCTGAGACACCCACAGGGAGTGGGGTCACGACCAGGGTCACCATATCCCAACTCCCCCTGAGACACCCGCAGGGAGTGGGGTCACGACCAGGGTCACCATATCCCAACTCCCCTGAGACACCCGCAGGGAGTGGGGTCACGACCAGGGTCACCATATCCCAACTCCCCTGAGACACCCGCAGGGAGGGAGGGTCACCATATCCCAACTCCCCTGAGACCAGGGTCACCATATCCCAACTCCCCTGAGACACCCACAGGGAGTGGGGTCACGACCAGGGTCCCACTCCCCGACCCCAGGGTCACCAGGGTCATCCATATCCCAACTCCCCTGAGACACCCGACAGGGAGTGGGGTCACGACCAGGGTCACTCCCCCGACCAGGGTCACCATATCCCAACTCCCCTGAGACACCCACAGGGAGTGGGGTCACGACCAGGGTCACCATATCCCAACTCCCCTGAGACACCCGCAGGGAGCGGGGTCACGACCAGGGTCACCATATCCCAACTCCCCCTGAGACACCCACAGGGAGTGGGGTCACGACCAGGGTCACCATATCCCAACTCCCCCTGAGGCACCCACAGGGAGTGGGGTCACGACCAGGGTCACGATATCCCAACTCCCCCTGAGACATCCGCAGGGAGTAGGGTCACGGCCAGGGTCGTCATTGTACAGCGCCCCTGTGAAACACTTATAAGCCTATTGGGGTACAGTTTGGTCAATGTTTGTTCTATGTGACTCTTAGAAGGCTGAATGGGTTGTGAGGTGCTGATAAGAGTCACCAGCATGTAATTTGTAACAACATCTATATTGGAACTTTAACAATATTTGGAAGAGTTTTCTTCATTTTCAATGGCAAAAACCAAAGTTTTCATCCTAATTTGAAGTCCATGTGCCATACTATGACTGAACAGACATCTTTCACCTGACTGGTACCACTACAGCTCGCTTCAAACTCCAGTCCTCAAGGGTTTTCACTTCTCCCTTGTACTAGATTGATCAAGGTCATTGATTAGTCAGGAACACCCATCACCTTGTTGTCTAGGAAACACATGGGAAGGAAATAACAAAAACCAGGAGACACGTGGCTCTCCCAGAATTGAGTTTGACACCTCTGCTCTACAGTTTCAGGTTCTGGTTTGCGTTAGTAATTGCACCAGCCCATGTGAATATGCAAAGGTGAGGACAAGTTAAATAAAACGTGTACTGAAGAACTGTTTGAAGTGTCTCATAGATTGTTGTGGCCATAATCAGAATTAGTTGGTAACATAGGTAAGATGTTTTATATTCATCATATGTTTATAAGTTACTTCTCATCAGAATGGTATTTTTGTATAATACTGTGGCGGGGTTGCAGTTATCTGTTCTATGTCAAGACTAAGTTGCATGGGCCGCAGAGAGGGGAGAGGTCAAAGTGTCATCACGTGTAAACATATCTTTTGCTCCACAATGTCTGTGTGCCAGTCAGTGTGTCTCTGTGACCTTGTCCAGGATTGGTTGTATTTAGAATTGGTTGTATCTAAATGACAATTTGATATATGCCTGTTGATATGGAGGATTGGTTTATGGTTCTGGGGTTTGAGAAAGGAGACAAAGCTGAACGATGAATTATGCCGATGCTGTCTTATCCTGTGTGTGTCTTTGCTATAAAGGACCTCGTTTGAAATGTGGAAGGGGCTGTCAGAGAATTCACTGAGAGACACTGAATTCCTGAGAGTCACAGGTTTGTGATAGAGCTCATATAATTAAAGATGGACTTTGATAACTAACTCTGACTTGTGTGTGGTTTGCTCCCATGATTTGGTAAATAGAGGAAATTTCCACGACAAGATCAACAACCAAACTATTCCAAGACCAATCATGTTTTGCCATATACAGCAATAGGTTCATACAGTATGTCTGGATAAGTGTTGTGTAAGTCTTATATATTTGAACAGCACTATTGACTTTAGTAAAGACAGGAACCTCAGTTAGGGTCGGCAGGGGTACTGAACAATATTCAGAATCATTTTGATTTCGGAGAACCAAGTATCCCACCACACACCAGTATGGGGTGGTTGGGCTGCTCTAGGGAGAGAGAAACGGTACTGTTCTGCCCTCCCTCCCTCCCTCCCTCCCTCCTGCTTAAGCTTCTTACTCTCTCTCACGCACACCAGCCCCTGCCCCACCCCTGAGCAGCAGAGAGGCACCATTTTGATATATATATATATATATATATATATATATATATATATATATATATATATATAAGAGAGAGAGAGAGAATCACCATTTCCCTCTCCCTCATGCAGCCCAACCACTCCATACTTCAACCAAGTGTACTGGTTTGTGGTGGGTGTGATTCCTTCATTCTCCATGTGTCCACTAAATCTAAATATTGTTCAGTACCCCCTGGCGCAACTAAATGATTCTCCTGTCGTACAACCTTGATAAAGTCAATAGTGCAGTTCCAATCCACCCCTCTTATCCAGATCAACTTACAGGAGCAATTAAGGTTAAGTGCCCTGCAAAAGGGCACACCAGCAGATTTTTCACCTAGTCGGCATGTGGATTCGAACCAGCAACCGTTTGGTTACTGGCCAATGCGCTTAAAGGTCATTTTCTAAATGTTTGAACTTCCTATGCAGCACTCCAACATCAGCATATGTGAAAATAGTGTGTTTCTATGTTTCTTCCTAGGTTAATTCCTTTCTAGGGAGTTTTTCCTAGGCACCGTTCTTCTACATCTGCATTGTCTGCTCTCTGGGGTTTTAGGATAATGTAAAAAGGGCTTAATAAATACATTTGATTGAATGATTGAAGTCTTTCCATATAGTACATTTGGTTCTCTACTACATAATGCCAATCCTCTCCTGTCGAAAAGATTTAGTGATCTTAGGAGTCTTCTGCACAACACTATTCCTCAAAGATCATTTGCATAGAAAGGGGCCAGACAAGGCACTAACTGCTAAGTACAGTGAATGAACTTGTCTCACTGAGGTTACAAATGTTTCATTGATTAAGTCTTTATTTTCATCCACAGGGGGAAATTAAACAGGCTCAGGCTTTATTTTCATCCACAGGGGGGAAATTAAACAGGCTCAGGCTTTATTTTCATCCACAGGGGGGAAATTAAACAGGCTCAGGCTTTATTTTCATCCACAGGGGGGAAATTAAACAGGCTCAGGCTTTATTTTCATCCACAGGGGGAAATTAAACAGGCTCAGGCTTTATTTTCATCCACAGGGGGAAATTAAACAGGCTCAGGCTTTATTTTCATCCACAGGGGGAAATTAAACAGGCACAGGCTTTATTTTCATCCACAGGGGGGAAATTAAACAGGCTCAGGCTTTATTTTCATCCACAGGGGGGAAATTAAACAGGCTCAGGCTTTATTTTCATCCACAGGGGGGAAATTAAACAGGCTCAGGCTTTATTTTCATCCACAGGGGGGAAATTAAACAGGCTCAGGCTTTATTTTGGTTATTTTGTTCATCTTTTTAAATGTAACCTTTATCTAACCAGGAAGTCCCATTGAGGTCAGATAGCCTCTTCCTCAAGGGAGACCTGGGACCGTTTGTGTGCTATTCAGAGTAGGAGTGCTGATGTACAGTAGAATCAGTTTGACCTTTTTAGATCAAAAGGAATTAGACTACATGGACGGGGGGTGGGGGATTCAGCTCCTGGATCAGCGCTCCTACTCTGAGACGCTTGATACACACAGGCCCTGGATTTTCAGGGCCCAGTTTTGCTTCCCTAACTGGTCATAACTGGCATAAACTGATCCTGGTCAAGTCACATGGTCAGAAAGAAACCAAGGCCCTAATCACAATAGGATAGACTCAGTCGGTATTTCGTCATGAGAATCTCATTAAACATCAGTTGACTATCACATCAAACTAGAACGATGTTCTTGTACTAGTGGTCTGTTAAGTTTATTAAGGTCTGAGGGCCATAGCAATGACAAATATACTCTGTGGCATGAATACAATGTCCATCACATGACAGTTCCTCACGTAACAACTAGGAGACAGGAAGCAAATATGAAGCAATAGGCTGATTTGGAATGAAGAAGAAGAAGAAGCCATGCCTCTCTAACCACTAGTTTAACTACTGCCCTCTGTTTTAATCTACCCATCTATTTTACTATGTAAACTGGCTACAGCCAAGAGACAACCAATGGAATTGAGTTGATTAGCATGTTGGATGCTGGTTGGTGGATACATTTTGAGATACGGGACCAGAATATGTTTAAAAACAGAGGTATCCTCTGGAAAGTATAGCGACCATGAAAACCATGAAGACACTGAAGACCATTATGATCCTGAGTGGTGTACTTCTGCTCTCCCTAATGTTGGCAGGTATGTTTATGCAATGTAAACTTCTACTCTACTGTTTGTCTCTGTTCACTCTCCATCTTTCTGTTTCTGTTGTTCACTACTCTTTCTGTCCTCCTTATGGAACCTTTTACTTTCCTTTTTCATTTTGATACAAACATGTCTTTGCTTCTTTTATTCCCTTATTTGTCTTTCTAATTAATATATTACATTCTGCCTATTTTACTTTCTCACTCTCTGGTAATCTCTTCTCTCTCATGCAGAGGCTACATTGGGCGACATTCAGAAGAGGATCATTGGAGGGAAAACCTGTGGTGCCACTGAAAGGTTGTACCATACAGTTATAGAATACCATAAAGACATTATTGTTGGGAAAAGCAGACCTGCCCCTTTGTTTGTTTGTGGTGGTTCACTGATCAGTAAGCAGTGGGTTCTAACTGCTGCCCATTGCGTGCCTACTGACGAGAATATACAGAGTGGATGGTAAGAGAATACAAGTTCATAATATATATTACTATCATCATGTCCATGTGTGTGTTTAGGGTGTGTGTGTTTGTGAGAGAGAGACAGAGAGAAGAGAAGTCAGAGAGAGAAGAGAGAGAGGAGAGAGAGAGACATGGAAAGAGAGGAGAGAGAGCCATGAAGAGAGAGAGAGAGAGAAGAGAGAGTGAGAGAGAGAAAGAGACATGGAAAGAGAGGAGAGAGAGAGAGTCATAGAGAGAGGGACAAACACCAAATTGAGACTCTGCACGCAGAATTCTGCAAAAATATCCTCCGTGTACAACGTAGAACACCAAATAATGCATGCAGATCAGAATTAGGCCGATACCCACTAATTATCAAAATCCAGAAAAGAGCTGTTAAATTCTACAACCACCTAAAAGGAAGCGATTCCCAAACCTTCCATAACAAAGCCATCACCTACAGAGAGATGAACCTGGAGAAGAGTCCCCTAAGCAAGCTGGTCCTGGGGCTCTGTTCACAAACACAAACACACACTACAGAGCCCCAGGACAGCAGCACAATTAGACCCAACCAAATCATGAGAAAACAAAAAGATAATTACTTGACACATTGGAAAGAATTAACAAAAAACAGAGCAAACTAGAATGCTATTTGGCCCTACACAGAGAGTACACAGTGGCACACCTGACCACTGTGACTGACCCAAACTTAAGGAAAGCCTTGACTATGTACAGACTCAGTGAGCATAGCCTTGCTATTGAGAAAGGCCGCCGTAGGCAGACATGGCTCTCAAGAGAAGACAGGCTATGTGCTCACTGCCCACAAAATGAGGTGGAAACTGAGCTGCACTTCCTAACCTCCTGCCCAATGTATGACCATATTAGAGAGACATATTTCCCTCAGATTACACAGATCCACAAAGAATTCGAAAACAAATCCAATTTTGAAAAACTCCCATATCTACTGGGTGAAATTCCACAGTGTGCCATCACAGCAGCAAGATTTGTGACCTGTTGCCACGAGAAAAGGGCAACCAGTGAAGAACAAACACCATTGTAAATACACCCATATTTATGCTTATTTATTTTATCTTGTGTCCTTTAACCATTTGTACATTGTTAAAACACGTATATATATATAATATGACATTTGTAATGTCTTTAATGTTTTGAAACTTCTGTATGTGTAATGTTTACTGTTAATTTTTGTTGTTTTTCACTTTATATATTCACTTTGTATGTTGTCTACCTCACTTGCTTTGGCAATGTTAACACATGTTTCCCATGCCAATAAAGCCCTTGAATTGAATTGAATTGAGAGAAGAGAAAGAGAGAGAAAGAGAACATAAGAGAAAAGAGTGAGAGAGAAGGAGAGACAGAGAGAGGAGAGAGAAAGAGAGAGAAGAGATAAGAGAGAGAAAATAAGAGAGGAGAGAGAGAAGAGAAAAGAAGAGAGAGAGACATGGAAAGTGAGGAGAGAGTGAGTCATGGAGAGAGAGGAGGGAGAGAAGAGAGTGAGAGAGAAAGAGAGAGATAAAGAGAAAATAAGAGAAGGAGAGAGAGACAGAGAGAAAATAAAAGAAAGAGAGAGAGAAAATAAGAGAAGCGAGGAGAGAGAGAGAGAGAGAGAGAGAGAGAGAGATGGAGAGAGAGAAAGAGAGAGACAGAGAGAGGAGGGAGAGAAAGAGAGAGAGAGAAAATAAGAGAGGAGAGAGAGAGAAAGAGAGAGAGAGAGAGAGGAGAGAGAGAATGAGAGAGAGAGAGAGAGAGAGAGAGAGAGAGAAAGAGAGAGAGAGAGAGAGAGAGAGAGAAAGAGAGAGAGAGAGCGAGAGAGAAAATGAGAGAGAGAGAGAGAGAGAGAGAGAGAGAGAGAGAGAGAGAAAATAAGAGAAAGGAGAGAGAGAGGAGAGGGAGAAAGAGAGAGAAAGAGAGAGAGAGTGAGAGAGAGAAAGAGAGAGAGAGAGTGAGACAGACAGATTTACAGTATTTGTTCATATGCTTCAATATTTCTATCTCTTGTTGTCTATCAGGAAACTGTATGTACGACTAGGTGCACATCCTTCAGGCCTAAATGTCGTAACCCTTGTTGAAGAACAGAACATTCATATATTTAAGGAAGGTATAGACCATGACATCATGCTACTGCACTTACCTGTTGACAGTACGGTAAAGGATACAACCTTTGCCAATCCTCCTGACTGTTCATCTACGCCTGTTCAGGGGTGAGTTGAAGTTTTATGCTGGTCAAGTGATGAGAAGATAATCTTTTGACAATATTGTGCTGTCCTATTAGATGAAGAGATGGTGGGATGGGTATTCTCACACAGCAATACATGTTAATGAGTTTTCAAAGAAAGACACCATCATGCTCCCCAAAATCTAACCCATTTTAGAAATGATTGTTAAGAGGAATATTAGGCTACTCACAACCCAAACATTTTTATTTTAAAAAATCCACACCACTTCTGGTTGTTGCTCTGAATGTTAACACCTCAATAACGTCTGTTCTGGAAGCCTGATTGAATTGTTTTATTCACCTGCTCTAGGAAGACATCTAAACCATCTATGGGTGAGGTAGTTCAGATTGCAGGCTATGCTGCCACTGCAGCTGACCATTTTCTCAGGAAAGGTGAGATGAACACACTGCAGATATGTTGTCTATAGTTTTCATCTTTATTTCAAAGGGTTGATTGAGCACAATATAGAGAGATTGATTATTATTATCCTATTGGCAATCATTGTATTCATTTACCAGCCTTTTGAAACCAGGTCCTGAAGTTTTAAATGTTGATAAGAATTCCTTTCCCAAGCAGTGTATGATTAATTAGAATATTTTATACTATGGTCTGGTGCTGAGACTGAAGTTGGTCTATTTATTAATATCCCACTTCTTAAGATGGTATAATGACATGCAATTTTCAACAGTCATACTGTAGAGAGACTATTAAATAAATCCCCATCTGACTTCCCCTTTTTGCCTCCCCAGTAAGTGATAAATCATCTACTCTGCAGTGTGCGGATCAAAATGTTAAGCGTTACAGCGACGCATCTTGTTTGAGGGAACACACATTCTGTGCTCAAAAATCCGGTGTGGATACCTGCTCAGTGAGTTCTGCTATTGTCACTAACCCAGTAGTAACTAGAACCATATTATTTTAGATAGGTGTGTCTCTTATCTAACTTTAGAAAACCTAGATTAGAAGATAATAGGGATAATCAGCGATGGGCTGTGCAGTAACCATGCAGCAGTGGCGTGATATGGCTATCAAGGCTGCTCTCTCCTGCAAAGGGCTGTTTTTCATAGAACTGCTCAGCCTGTTGTTGTTTATCCCACACATAACCTAGCTAGATGCTGTCAATAAATGTTTGTAGCCGTTTAGATATGATTGACATTCAAACGATGTCCTTAATAACCCCCAACCCTCTATACACACACAGGGTGACTCTGGAGGAGGTGTGGTGTATAAGGATCAGCTGTACGGTGTTATTGTCTCTGATGACAATAACTATGCATGTTCTGCAACATCATACTTCATGGATGTCTGCGAGTACAAAAAATGGATTTGGGACACTACTGGTATTACTAGCTGGGAGCCATGACAGTGGATTTAATTAACAGTAAAAGCTGATTACTGTATCCTAATAAACCATAATGAGATATCAGATCTCCCTACATGAATGCAATGTTTTTAGTCATTCTTGTTACAAGGGTAGTGTTTTTCTCAGGGATTTTGATATATCCCACTCTTACTCTGAATAGTACTACAGTATATTTACTGAATTAATGAACAAGATATATGTACATTGTAGTGGAAATTTCCTGTATTACCAAATCATGAGAGCAAACCACACACAAGTCAGAGTTATCATAAAGTTCATCTTTAATTATATGAGCTCCATCACAACCCTGTGACTCTCAGATCAATTCAGTGTGTATAAATGAATTCTCTGAGAGTGCTTACACATTGCAACTGAGATCCTTTATAGCAAAGACACACATAGCCAGACAGCATTGGCTATAAATTATCGTTCAGATTTGTCTCCTAAACTATGTTCTTATCTCGCTCTTGGTACCACTCAGGACCAAAAACAAAACCTCATCCACTAGCATATATCAAATACACCCCCTCCTGGACAAGATCACAGAGAGACAGTGACTGGCACACAGACATTGTGGAGCCACCTATCTGGTTCCCCATTTATCACACCATCCCTTCACATGGTTTAGGAATAGTTTACAGACACATTCATAGATAAGACTAACCTTTCCCCTCTCTGGGGCCCAATGTAACTTAGCCCTAGCAGGAAAGGGATAACTGCAAACTGCAAACAGTATTATCCAAAAGAAGACATTCTAATTACAAATATCTCACATAAGCATGCAATAAAATGAATAAAACATCTTATTTATAAATGTTACCTAAAGAATTCTGATTCTGCCACGACATGCCCCTCTCAGGGACATTGTCCCTTCTAAAGAATCAGAATATTAATTACATACTCAATATTTAAAAGAAACTGTAAAAAAAATCAAATCCCCTCAATGTCAAATACCTTAGATTATATGTAAGCCTTCTCCCTTCTGAAACTAAGTTTACAACCTTTATTCTATAAGACAAACTTGCACAGGTTTAATCACACAGAATAATCCATTTGATGAAAATAAAAACACAACATAGAAATGCTCCCTAAGTTACATGAGAACCAGTATCTAAACACAGGCCTCCTCACAACATATAGGACAGGCATCCCTCTAAGTCCTCATGCTCAGAGATGTAGTCAGGAATAGAGAATAGGTCAGGGAAATCATTCATATTCCAAATCATAATTAACAACCCAACTATTTATCCAACCAAAATTTAGAATGACATTCATCAGTGATTCAAATTGGTCTTATCACTCAAAGTAAAAACCTCAATTTAACACACATCAATATTAGCAGATTTACATTCATTCAGTATAATTATCCCATAATTCTACTATTAACTTTTTAAATCATGATTATAATACAGATCAGTATCTCAATGCATTCTTAATCTAAATTACTAACATGT
This sequence comes from Oncorhynchus tshawytscha, assembly GCF_018296145.1. Taxonomy (NCBI): domain Eukaryota; kingdom Metazoa; phylum Chordata; class Actinopteri; order Salmoniformes; family Salmonidae; genus Oncorhynchus; species Oncorhynchus tshawytscha. Next base: position 55,793 of record NW_024609675.1, read on the forward strand.
ACATGGTGTAGACCCCTTCAATCAACCTGATACCACAAAAGTATAAACAATTTTATTGGCACAGTTGACCAATCAGGGTATGATTCTTGTGGGGGAATAATCAGAATAGTTGGGTAACATAGATAAGATGTTTTATATTCATCATATGCTTGTGAGTTACTTCTCATCAGAATGTCTATTTTTGTATAATACTGTGGGCCGGTTGCAGTTCTCTGTTCTCTGACATGGGGTAAGGAGGGTGTATTTGATATATGCCTATCTTTTAAATCAATTATCTCTTGTCTCCACAATGTCTGTGTGCCAGTCACTGTGTCTCTGTGATCTTGTCAAGGAGGATGTATTTGATACATGTCTGTTGATAGGTTTTGTTTTATGGTCCTGAGAGCGAGAAAATAACATAGTTTAGGAGACAAAGCTGAACGATCATTTATAGCCAATGCTGTCTGGCTATGTGTGTCTTTGCTATAAAGGATCTCAGTTGCAATGTGTAAGCACTCTCAGAGAATTCATTTATACACACTGAATTGATCTGAGAGTCACAGGGTTGTGATGGAGCTCATATAATTAAAGATGAACTTTATGATAACTCTGACTTGTGTGTGGTTTGCTCTCATGATTTGGTAAATACAGGAAATTTCCACGACATTCTTCTGGCGTCTCTTTCGTTCTTCTTCAGATATCTTTACAGTTCAAAGTGGACGGCCCATGATAATGTCCCAATTTCAATGTCTCATCTTTACCACTCATGTCTTGTCCATTTGTCAACCAATACACCAGCATCATAAGAAAATATTAGAACAGATCTCTCTCCATGATCACTCCAAGTGGACTCTCACAGTATGAGAGAAACATGAAAGAAAAGCAGTTGATAGCTTAGATCTGATACTGTACACCAATTTCTGGCTTGGGTTCTTTCTTTCGGTAGAAGTGGTTTGGAAGGCCTTCTTCAAAGCCTTTGTCACTCTTCTTCAGCCAGTTACAGGGGGTTTTGAGGTACACACACCATTCGGTCCAATTATCTCTTCCATGCATTAAGATACCGTCTAATGTCACTTTTCATGATAACCTCGAAAGAACAGATCAGAACAACAGTTTAGTTCAGTTCATTAACTACATGATAAATTATTACTTTTACCAATTATTCTTAATACACATATCTAAACATTTTTCACAGAGAATATCAAAACATTCTATTGAAACTATTCTTTCAAATTGGTTTATACTCCCCATCTCACTGTCAACTCCATCGTAGAGCCAAGGATCAAGAAATTAGACCTATACCCCTCGGGAATAGAACAAAACAAACACAACAATACAATACACTCAACAATACAAGACACTCCTTCACATATCACTCAAGGTGTATAACTTCAATTCAAACCCTCAAAAACTGGATCCTCCTCCATGTTTTACACACATCTCTCCGTATGAGAGTAATATAAAACAAAACTGGATCCTCCCCCATGTTTTACACACATCTCTCCGTATGAGAGTAATATAAAACAAAACTGGATCCTCCCCCATGTTTTACACATATCTCTCCGTATGAGAGTAATATAAAACAAAACTGGATCCTCCCCCATGTTTTACACACATCTCTCCGTATGAGAGTAATATAAAACAAAACTGGATCCTCCCCCATGTTTTACACACATCTCTCCGTATGAGAGTAATATAAAACAAAACTGGATCCTCCCCCATGTTTTACACACATCTCTCCGTATGAGAGTAATATAAAACAAAACTGGATCCTCCCCCATGTTTTACACACATCTCTCCGTATGAGAGTAATATAAAACAAAACTGGATCCTCCCCCATGTTTTACACATATCTCTCCGTATGAGAGTAATATAAAACAAAACTGGATCCTCCCCCATGTTTTACACATATCTCTCTGTATGAGTGTAATATAAAACAAAACTGGATCCTCCCCCATGTTTTACACATATCTCTCTGTATGAGTGTAATATAAAACAAAACTGGATCCTCCCCCATGTTTTACACATATCTCTCCGTATGAGAGTAATATAAAACAAAACTGGATCCTCCCCCATGTTTTACACATATCTCTCTGTATGAGTGTAATATAAAACAAAACTGGATCCTCCCCATGTTTTACACACATCTCTCCGTATGAGAGTAATATAAAACAAAACTGGATCCTCCCCCCATATCCGTATGAGAGTAATATAAAACAAAACTGGATCCTCCCCCATGTTTTACACATATCTCTCCGTATGAGAGTAATATAAAACAAAACTGGATCCTCCTCCCCATGTTTTACACATATCTCTCCGTATGAGAGTAATATAAAACAAAACTGGATCCTCCCCATGTTTTACACATATCTCTCCGTATGAGTGTAATATAAAACAAAACTGGATCCTCCCCATGTTTTACACATATCTCTCCGTATGAGTGTAATATAAAACAAAACTGGATCCTCCCCATGTTTTACACATATCTCTCCGTATGAGAGTAATATAAAACAAAACTGGATCCTCCCCCATGTTTTACACATATCTCTCCGTATGAGAGTAATATAAAACAAAACTGGATCCTCCCCCATGTTTTACACATATCTCTCCGTATGAGAGTAATATAAAACAAAACTGGAAAAAAATATAAAACAACATTTCAACTAACCTAATCAAATTAAAATCACAAAACTGAAAAAACTCCACAAAGAAAACTGATTTAACCCCTATGGTCATAGGAAAATAGACTTAAAGCAGCATACCCTTAGTTAAAAGCAATGCCCTCTCCTTCTTCACAGTGGTCCAAATTACAAATATGGCTAAGAACTATAAACTCAAACATATTTACCAATTACACAAATGATCTTGAAAGCAGTATTAAAAATGACCTTAAATTCATTATCCAAATGGCTTTCCAATGCGGGTGATCAAGCCACAACGGAAGGTCATCATAGATGTCATAGGTCATCATAGAGGTCATAGGTCATACAAAACCCTTCAAAGAAGTGTTTTTCACTATATTAGACAAATTGCAAACAATAGTCAAATAGTTCCTACATGTTGTATCCCAGGTTCCCAGAACATTCCTTTATCAAAAGAATTAACGTGTGTAATTAAAACTCAGAAAATAAAAACTCATTCAAATCCCATGTGGTGCGTTTCCCCTTTAAGATACATTTGCACTAAAACAAAAACTTCCAGGCCCTTTTCAATGTGGTAGTTTATGGCCTCAATCTCACTCACTCTCCCCAAGAGCATAGTCCCTGGAAACATTCCAAAGAGAGACAATGAAACACCCATTTTCCCAGAAAAAACACAAAACACTTTGTTAGTATTTATTACACTACATCGATTCAGAAACTCAAAAATGAACTATAAACCAAACCTAATGATAACTCCACTGTACCTCACATCATGAATCATAAGTTTTAATCAACATCAATGTATATGTATGCTTAATTGAACATGTTACCCTTAGATACAATTATCCTTACTATCTAAATACTTTTTCCTCTGTCGCAAACGTAGTACATTTCTCAGCGTAAGAAATCAGTCATTTAATCCCAGGCATTTAATAAAAATGTAAACGTGTTCTCCCATGGCTCCTTCAACTTACATATTTAGATAACTTCCATCCGTCCCGGAAGAAAGAATCCTCCTCAAACACATCAGAGTTCAATGTTTAATTAAGTTAAATCAACTCCTAAAACAAACAAACAAATAAACAAACCCCTTTAATTAGCAATCTAATAATTTCAACCTGTTGATATAAATTTAGTAAAGACGATCCTGATTTTTAACAAATCTAAAATCTTTCAAAAGTTGGCGCTGTCTTATCAGCGTAAAAATCGAAACAAACTTTTTTCCACTCATATCCACAAAGTTTTCATTCCCCAAAGGTCAATACTGTTCAGCTCATCCATTAATGATCTTCCTTTGGTCTGTACAGGGTCTGAAGTTCCAATGTATGCAGATGATACAGTGATAAATTCATGCAAATAACAAACAATCTACACAAGAACGCACTATTATAATGGTTCAGATGACAAAATTGCTCAGAGGCTCATGTTTACATCTCAATAAAATAAAACACAGTCTGCATGTTAAAAAAACACCAACTGATGCCCCTGAGACAGATGTCTATGTATCAGGGGAAAAGCTCCCAGTAGTATCTGATTTTAAGTACCAAGGCATCATACTTGATTCCAATCTTTCTTTTAAAAAACAAATAAAAAAGGTAACTCAAATAACCAAATTCAACCCAGCTAATTTCCCAAAACATATGAAATAGTTTTGACTATAGCGGTAACAACACTATAATTAAAATCTATGATACTCCCCCACTTAACATACTAGTTTACTAGTTTGGCCCAAGCTTGCTTTTCAACATTCATACCCATTCAGTCTTCTGCCAACAGGCTCTCAAACTACTCAACCTGCAATCAACTTTAATGACCTGACATTGTTCCACCTAATGGAAACATACTATAATGTTAGACTACATTAACTTTCCTGCTCAAATTCACTGGTGTTACCTAAACAATCAAACCAAGCATTACTCCAGCGATGATTTCCATATGCCAAATGAATAGATTAGCAATCAAAGAATAAAATGGACAGTTAATGACTAGGAAACAGATCTTGTGCCTTTGAATAAAAGTAGATTATGTTTACTTCTGCAACGTCTTTCAATGACTTTACTACATCACATTAATCACGCAATGATAATTAATTTGATGGAAAACCTTAAGCTTTGTACGACATTATAAATTACGTCGAGATTCCCTCTTAATTCTCTCTAACTTTATGGAAAACAGTTTATTCAATTAATCCCGCAACTTCTCTCATACTGGGAAGAAAAATATAACATTTTCAGACCTTAAGGGCAGTTTTATTTCAAATGTTGTACCCAGACGGAGATAATCAATATGCGTTTTAAGGTTACATTGTTAGGGTAAGATAACCAAAAGTGGACACACTCTAATCCGTTTCTACAGCTCAATTTCCCAGATTTTGTAGACTAGTTTAATGGTGCTTAAACCCTCATCTTTATCAAATTATCTATCTATCCATTTGACAGAAACACAGATGTCATACACTATATACCAGTACCTAACAAGCACACATTAGAGACCATTGTAATAGATTTAACATTACTTAATTATAATATTTTATATTTATTTAACCATGTAGGCTTTCATAAATCAATGTTTTTTCTTCTAGCACAGAAAAACTAAAAGTCCTTTTTGAGTTAACATCTGGCTCCCTGGTTTGTTCGCTGTCCATTTTCACTCTTAGCTGCATCTAGAGAAACAACAACAACAGATTGAGAGAATAATGTAGATAGAATACAGGTAAATGTCATCTCTAGTTTTCTCACTCTCACCCTCTTTCTTTCACCCACTATCGGCTTCTTTTTTTTACAGAGATTCCAAACCTCCCTTCCTCCATCTCTCCCTTTCTCGCCCTTTCTCCCTCACTCCATTTCTCTCAGTAGTTAGAGAACTAGGCATCACTTCTTCCTAACCTTGGTGGGCTGTGGGAAGAGCCCGTGCCTCTCTCCCTTCCTCCCTCCCTCCTTCCCTCTTCCTTCCTCCTTCCCTCTCTCTCTCCCTTCCTCCCTCACTCCTTCCCTCTTCCTTCCTTCCTCCTTCCCCTCCCTCCCTCCCTCTCACCTGTTAGAGCAGTAGACATTTCTTCTTCCCCCCCCTCCCTCCCTCCCTGCCTCCCTCCTTCCCTCTTCCTTCCTTCCTCCTTCCCCCTCCCTCTCCCTGCGTCCCTCTCACCTGTTAGAGCAGTAGACATTTCTTCTTCCCCCTCCCCTCCCTCCCTGCCTCCCTCTCACCTGTTAGAGTAGTAGACATTTCTTCTTCCCCCTCCCCCCCCCCTCCCTGCCTCCCTCTCACCTGTTAGAGTAGTAGACATTTCTTCTTCCCCCCCCCCCCCCTCCTGCCTCCCTCTCACCTGTTAGAGTAGTAGACATTTCTTCTTTCCCCTCCCCCTCCCCCCCCTCTCCCTCTCCCTGCCTCCCTCTCACCTGTTAGAGTAGTAGACATTTCTTCTTCCCCCCCCTCCCTCCCTCCCTGCCTCCCTCTCACCTGTTAGAGCAGTAGACATTTCTTCTTCCCCCTCCCCCTCCCCTCCCTCCCTCCCTGCCTCCCTCTCACCTGTTAGAGTAGTAGACATTTCTTCTTCCCCCTCCCTCCCTCCCTCCCTCCCTCCCTCCTCTCCCTCCCTCCCTCCCTCCCTCCCTCCCTCCCTCCCCCTCCCTCCCTCCCTGCCTCCCTCTCACCTGTTAGAGCAGTAGACATTTCTTCTTTCCCCTCCCCCTCCCCCCCTCCCTCCCTGCCTCCCTCTCACCTGTTAGAGCAGTAGACATTTCTTCTTCCCCCTCCCCTCCCCCTCTCCCTGCCTCCCTCTCACCTGTTAGAGCATTAGACATTTCTTCTCCCCCTCCCTCCCCCTCCCTCCCTCCCTGCCTCCCTCTCACCTGTTAGAGCAGTAGACATTTCTTCTTCCCCCTCCCCCTCCCTCCCTGCCTCCCTCTCACCTGTTAGAGTAGTAGACATTTCTTCTTCCCCCCCCCTCCCCTCCCTGCCTCCCTCTCACCTGTTAGAGCAGTAGACATTTCTTCTTCCCCCTCCCCCCTCCCTCCCTGCCTCCCTCTCACCTGTTAGAGCAGTAGACATTTCTTCTCCCCCTCCCTCCCCTCCCTCCCCCTGCCTCCCTCTCACCTGTTAGAGCAGTAGACATTTCTTCTTCCCCCCCCCCCCCCCCCCCTCCCTCCCTGCCTCCCTCTCACCTGTTAGAGCAGTAGACATTTCTTCTTCCCCCTCCCCCCCTCCCTCCCTGCCTCCCTCTCACCTGTTAGAGTAGTAGACATTTCTTCTTCCCCCCCCCCCTCTCCCTGCCTCCCTCTCACCTGTTAGAGCAGTAGACATTTCTTCTTCCCCCTCCCCTCCCCCTCCCTCCCTGCCTCCCTCTCACCTGTTAGAGCAGTAGACATTTCTTCTTCCCCTCCCCCTCCCTCCCTGCCTCCCTCTCACCTGTTAGAGTAGTAGACATTTCTTCTTCCCCCTCCCCCTCCCCCTCCCTCCCCCTCCCTCCCTGCCTCCCTCTCACCTGTTAGAGCAGTAGACATTTCTTCTTCCCCTCCCCCCCCCCCCCTCCCTGCCTCCCTCTCACCTGTTAGAGCAGTAGACATTTCTTCTTCCCCCCCCCCCCCCCCCCCCTCTCTCCCTGCCTCCCTCTCACCTGTTAGAGTAGTAGACATTTCTTCTTCCCCCCTCCCTCCCTCCCTCCCTGCCTCCCTCTCACCTGTTAGAGCAGTAGACATTTCTTCTTCCCCCTCCCCCTCCCCTCCCTCCCTCCCTGCCTCCCTCTCACCTGTTAGAGCAGTAGACATTTCTTCTTCCTCCCCCTCCCTCCCTCCCTCCCTCCCTCCCTCCCTCCCTCCCTCCCCCTCCCCCTCCCTCCCTGCCTCCCTCTCACCTGTTAGAGCAGTAGACATTTCTTCTTCCCCCCCCCCCCTCCCCTCCCTCCCTGCCTCCCTCTCACCTGTTAGAGCAGTAGACATTTCTTCTTCCCCCCCTCCCCCTCCCCTCTCCCTGCCTCCCTCTCACCTGTTAGAGCATTAGACATTTCTTCTCCCCCCCCCCCTCCCTCCCTCCCTGCCTCCCTCTCACCTGTTAGAGCAGTAGACATTTCTTCTTCCCCCCCCCCCCCTCCCTCCCTGCCTCCCTCTCACCTGTTAGAGTAGTAGACATTTCTTCTTCCCCCCCCCTCCCTCTCCCTGCCTCCCTCTCACCTGTTAGAGCAGTAGACATTTCTTCTTCCCCCCCCCCCTCCCTCCCTGCCTCCCTCTCACCTGTTAGAGCAGTAGACATTTCTTCTTCCCCCTCCCTCCCCCTCCCTCCCTCCCTGCCTCCCTCTCACCTGTTAGAGCAGTAGACATTTCTTCTTCCCCCCCCTCCCCCCCCCTCCCTCCCCTGCCTCCCTCTCACCTGTTAGAGCAGTAGACATTTCTTCTTCCCCCCCCCCCCCTCCCTCCCTGCCTCCCTCTCACCTGTTAGAGCAGTAGACATTTCTTCTTCCCCCCCCCCCCTCTCCCTGCCTCCCTCTCACCTGTTAGAGCAGTAGACATTTCTTCTTCCCCCTCCCTCTCCCCCTCCCTCCCTGCCTCCCTCTCACCTGTTAGAGCAGTAGACATTTCTTCTTCCCCTCCCCCCCTCCCTCCCTCCCTGCCTCCCTCTCACCTGTTAGAGCAGTAGACATTTCTTCTTCCCCCCCCCCCCCCCCTCCCTCTCCCTGCCTCCCTCTCACCTGTTAGAGCAGTAGACATTTCTTCTTCCCCCCCCCCCTCCCTCCCCCTCCCTCTCACCTGTTAGAGCAGTAGACATTTCTTCTTCCCCCTCCCCTCCCCCTCCCTCCCTCCCTGCCTCCCTCTCACCTGTTAGAGCAGTAGACATTTCTTCTTTCCCTCCCCCTCCCCTCCCTCCCTCCCTGCCTCCCTCTCACCTGTTAGAGTAGTAGACATTTCTTCTTCCCCCTCCCCCTCCCTCCCTCCCTGCCTCCCTCTCACCTGTTAGAGCAGTAGACATTTCTTCTTCCCCCCCCCTCCCCCCTCCCTCCCTGCCTCCCTCTCACCTGTTAGAGCAGTAGACATTTCTTCTTCCCCCCCCCCTCCCTCCCTCCCTCCCTCCCTGCCTCCCTCTCACCTGTTAGAGCAGTAGACATTTCTTCTTCCCCCTCCCCCCCCCCTCCCTCTCTCCCTGCCTCCCTCTCACCTGTTAGAGCAGTAGACATTTCTTCTTCCCCCCCCTCCCCTCCCTCCTCTCCCTGCCTCCCTCTCACCTGTTAGAGCAGTAGACATTTCTTCTTCCCCCCCCCCCCCCCTCTCCCTGCCTCCCTCTCACCTGTTAGAACATTAGACATTTCTTCTTCCCCCTCCCTCCCCCCCTCCCTCCCTCCCTGCCTCCCTCTCACCTGTTAGAGCAGTAGACATTTCTTCTTCCCCCTCCCCCCCTCCCTCCCTGCCTCCCTCTCACCTGTTAGAGTAGTAGACATTTCTTCTTCCCCCTCTCCCTGCCTCCCTCTCACCTGTTAGAGCAGTAGACATTTCTTCTTCCCCCCCCCCCTCCCTAACTGCCTCCCTCTCACCTGTTAGAGCATTAGACATTTCTTCTCCCCCCCCCCCTCCCCCTCCCTCCCTCCCTGCCTCCCTCTCACCTGTTAGAGCAGTAGACATTTCTTCTTCCCCCCCTCCCCTCCCCCCCCCCCCTGCCTCCCTCTCACCTGTTAGAGCAGTAGACATTTCTTCTTCCCCCCCCCCCTCCCTGCCTCCCTCTCACCTGTTAGAGTAGTAGACATTTCTTCTTCCCCCCCCCCCCCTCTCCCTGCCTCCCTCTCACCTGTTAGAGCAGTAGACATTTCTTCTTCCCCCTCCCCTCCCCCTCCCTCCCTGCCTCCCTCTCACCTGTTAGAGCAGTAGACATTTCTTCTTCCCCCTCCCCCCCCCCCCTCCCTCCCTGCCTCCCTCTCACCTGTTAGAGTAGTAGACATTTCTTCTTCCCCCCCTCCCCCTCCCCTCTCCCTGCCTCCCTCTCACCTGTTAGAGCAGTAGACATTTCTTCTTCCCCCTCCCCCTCCCCCTCCCTCCCTGCCTCCCTCTCACCTGTTAGAGCAGTAGACATTTCTTCTTCCCCCCCCCCCCTCCCCCTCCCTGCCTCCCTCTCACCTGTTAGAGCAGTAGACATTTCTTCTTCCCCCTCCCCCTCCCCCTCCCTCCCTCCCCTCCCTCCCTGCCTCCCTCTCACCTGTTAGAGCAGTAGACATTTCTTCTTCCCCCTCCCCTCCCCCTCCCTCCCTGCCTCCCTCTCACCTGTTAGAGCAGTAGACATTTCTTCCCCCCCCCTCCCCCTCCCTCCCTCCCTCCCTCCCTCTCACCTGTTAGAGCAGTAGACATTTCTTCTTCCCCCCCCCCCCTCCCTCCCTCCCTCCCTGCCTCCTCTCACCTGTTAGAGCAGTAGACATTTCTTCTTCCCCCCCTCCCCCCCCCCTCCCTCCCTGCCTCCCTCTCACCTGTTAGAGCAGTAGACATTTCTTCTTCCCCCTCCCCCTCCCCCCCCCCCTCCCTGCCTCCCTCTCACCTGTTAGAGCAGTAGACATTTCTTCTTCCCCCTCCCCCCCTCCCTCCCTCCCTCCCTGCCTCCCTCTCACCTGTTAGAGCAGTAGACATTTCTTCTTCCCCCCCCCCCCTCCCCTCCCTGCCTCCCTCTCACCTGTTAGAGCATTAGACATTTCTTCTCCCCCTCCCTCCCCCTCCCCCTCCCTCCCTCCCTGCCTCCCTCTCACCTGTTAGAGCAGTAGACATTTCTTCTTCCCCCCCCCCCCCCTCCCTGCCTCCCTCTCACCTGTTAGAGTAGTAGACATTTCTTCTTCCCCCCCCTCCCTCCCTGCCTCCCTCTCACCTGTTAGAGCAGTAGACATTTCTTCTTCCCCCTCCCCTCTCCCTGCCTCCCTCTCACCTGTTAGAGCAGTAGACATTTCTTCCCCCCCCCCCCCCCCTCCCTCCCTGCCTCCCTCTCACCTGTTAGAGCAGTAGACATTTCTTCTTCCCCCCCCCCTCCCCCCTCCCTCCCTGCCTCCCTCTCACCTGTTAGAGCAGTAGACATTTCTTCTTCCCCCCCCCCCCCCCCTCCCTGCCTCCCTCTCACCTGTTAAAGTAGTAGACATTTCTTCTTCCCCCCCCTCTCCCTGCCTCCCTCTCACCTGTTAGAGCAGTAGACATTTCTTCTTCCCCCCCCCCCTCCCCTCCCTCCCTCCCTGCCTCCCTCTCACCTGTTAGAGTAGTAGACATTTCTTCTTCCCCCTCCCCTCCCCTCCTCCATGCCTCCCTCTCACCTGTTAGAGCAGTAGACATTTCTTCTTCCCCCTCCCCCTCCCTCCCTGCCTCCCTCTCACCTGTTAGAGCAGTAGACATTCTTCTTCCCCCTCCCCCTCCCCTCCCTCCCTGCCTCCCTCTCACCTGTTAGAGTAGTAGACATTTTTCTTCTTCCCCCCCCCTCCCTCCCTCCCTCTCACCTGTTAGAGCAGTAGACATTTCTTCTTCCCCCCCCTCTCCCCCTCCCTCCCTGCCTCCCTCTCACCTGTTAGAGCAGTAGACATTTTTCTTCCCCCTCCCCTCCCCCTCCCTCCCTGCCTCCCTCTCACCTGTTAGAGCAGTAGACATTTCTTCTTCCCCTCCCCCCCCCCCCTCTCCCTGCCTCCCTCTCACCTGTTAGAGCAGTAGACATTTCTTCTTCCCCCCCCCCCCTGCCTCCCTCTCACCTGTTAGAGCAGTAGACATTTCTTCTTCCCCCTCCCCTCCCCCTCCCTCCCTCCCTGCCTCCCTCTCACCTGTTACAGCAGTAGACATTTTCTTCTTCCCCCCCCCCCCCTCCCTCCCTCCCTGCCTCCCTCTCACCTGTTAGAGCAGTAGACATTTCTTCTTCCCCCTCCCCTCCCTCCCTGCCTCCCTCTCACCTGTTAGAGCAGTAGACATTTCTTCTTCCCCCTCCCTCTCACCCCCCCTCCCTCCCTGCCTCCCTCTCACCTGTTAGAGCAGTAGACATTTCTTCTTCCCCCCCTCCCCCCCCCCCTCCCTGCCTCCCTCTCACCTGTTAGAGCAGTAGACATTTCTTCTTCCCCCTCCCCCTCCCTCCCTCCCTGCCTCCCTCTCACCTGTTAGAGCAGTAGACATTTCTTCTTCCCCCCCCCCCTCCCCCCCCCCCCCCCCCTCCCTCCCTGCCTCCCTCTCACCTGTTAGAGCAGTAGACATTTCTTCTTCCCCCTCCCCCTCCCCTCCCTCCCTCCCTGCCTCCCTCTCACCTGTTAGAGCAGTAGACATTTCTTCTTCCCCCCCCTCCCCCCTCCCCCCCTGCCTCCCTCTCACCTGTTAGAGCAGTAGACATTTCTTCTTCCCCCCCCCCTCCCCCTCCCCCCTCCCTGCCTCCCTCTCACCTGTTAGAGCAGTAGACATTTCTTCTTCCCCTCCCCCCCCCCCCCCCGCCTCCCTCTCACCTGTTAGAGCAGTAGACATTTCTTCTTCCCCCCCTCTCCCCCTCCCTCCCTCCCTCCCTGCCTCCCTCTCACCTGTTAGAGCAGTAGACATTTCTTCTTCCCCCTCCCCTCCCCCTCCCTCCCTCCCCCTGCCTCCCTCTCACCTGTTAGAGCAGTAGACATTTCTTCTTCCCCCCCCCCCTCCCTCCCTGCCTCCCTCTCACCTGTTAGAGCAGTAGACATTTCTTCTCCCCCCTCCCCTCCCTCCCTCCCTGCCTCCCTCTCACCTGTTAGAGCAGTAGACATTTCTTCTTCCCCCCCCCCACCCCTCCCTCCCTGCCTCCCTCTCACCTGTTAGAGCAGTAGACATTTCTTCTTCCCCCCCCTCCCCCCCCCTCCCTCCCTCTCACCTGTTAGAGCAGTAGACATTTCTTCTTCCCCCTCCCCCTCCCTCCCTGCCTCCCTCTCACCTGTTAGAGCAGTAGACATTTTTTCTTCCCCTCCCCCCCTCTCCCTGCCTCCCTCTCACCTGTTAGAGCAGTAGACATTTCTTCTTCCCCCTCCCCTCCCCCTCCCTCCCTGCCTCCCTCTCACCTGTTAGAGCAGTAGACATTTCTTCTTCCCCCTCCCCCTCCCTCCCTCCCTGCCTCCCTCTCACCTGTTAGAGCAGTAGACATTTCTTCTTCTCCCTCTCCCCCCTCCCTCCCTCCCTGCCTCCCTCTCACCTGTTAGAGTAGTAGACATTTCTTCTTCCCCCTCCCCCTCCCTCCCTCCCTGCCTCCCTCTCACCTGTTAGAGCAGTAGACATTTCTTCTTCCCCCTCCCCCTCCCCCTCCCTGCCTCCCTCTCACCTGTTAGAGCAGTAGACATTTCTTCTTCCCCCTCCCCCCTCCCTCCCTGCCTCCTCTCCACCTGTTAGAGCAGTAGACATTTTTCTCCCCCCCCCCTTTCCCTGCCTCCCTCTCACCTGTTAGAGCAGTAGACATTTTTCTTCCCCCCCTCCCTCCCTCCCTCCCTCTCACCTGTTAGAGCAGTAGACATTTCTTCTCCCCCCCCTTTCCCTGCCTCCCTCTCACCTGTTAGAGCAGTAGACATTTCTTCTTCCCGACCTTGGTTGGCTGTGGGCAGAGTACTGCCCTGATAGCCTCGTCAAACACTGTCTTCAGGCCACGCTGGGTCAGAGCAGAACACTCCAGGTACTTTACAGAGTCTGTGGAGGGAGGGAGGGAGGGAGGGAGGGAGGGAGGGGGGGGAGGGGGGGGGAGGGAGGGAGGGGGGGGGGGGGGAGGGAGGGAGGGAGGTTGGAGGGGGAGGGAGGGAGGGAGGGAGGGAGGGGGGAGGGAGGGAGGGAGGGAGGGGGGAGGGAGGGAGGGGGGAGGGTGGGGGAGGGAGGGGAGGGGGGGGGGAGGGAGGGTGGGAGGGAGGGTGGGAGGGAGGGAGGTTGGGAGGGAGGGAGGGAGGGAGGGTGGGAGGGAGGGAGGGAGGGAGGGGGGGAGGGAGGGAGGGTGGGAGGGAGGGAGGGAGGGGGGGGAGGTTGGGAGGGAGGGAGGGAGGGAGGGAGGGAGGGAGGGTGGGAGGGAGGGAGGGGGAGGGAGGGGGAGGGAGGGAGGGAGGGAGGGTGGGAGGGGGGGAGGGAGGGAGGTTGGGAGGGAGGGGGAGGGATGGGAGGGTGGGAGGGAGGGAGGGAGGGAGGGAGGGGGAGGGAGGGTGGGAGGGAGGGTGGGAGGGAGGGAGGTTGGGAGGGAGGGAGGGAGGGTGGGAGGGAGGGATGGGAGGGAGGGAGGGGGGGGGAGGGAGGGTGGGAGGGAGGGAGGGAGGGACATGGGGGAGGTTGGGAGGGAGGGAGGGAGGGGGGGAGGGAGGGAGGGAGGGAGGGAGGGAGGGGAGGGGGGGGGGAGGGAGGGGGGAGGGAGGGAGGGGGGAGGGAGGGAGGGGGAGAGAGAGAGATGAAATACCATGGTGTGCCATCACAGCAGCAATATTTGTGACCTGTTGCCACAAGAAAAGGGCAACCAGTGAAGAACAAACACCATTGTAAATGCAACCCATATTTATGTTTATTTATTTTCCCTTTTGTACTTTAACTATTTGCACATCGTTACAACACTGTACATAGACGTAATATGACATTTGAAATGTCCTTATTATTTTGGAACTGCTGTGAGTGTAATGTTTACTGTTAATTTTTTA
>NW_024609675.1:75000-100000 GCF_018296145.1 Oncorhynchus tshawytscha
TCCTATGATAAATATACTGTATGTGGGTACACTGTGTCCTATGATAAATATACTGTATGTGGGTACACTGTGTCCTATGATAAATATACTGTATGTTGGTACACTGTGTCCTATGATAAATATACTGTATGTGGGTACACTGTGTCCTATGATAAATATACTGTATGTGGGTACACTGTGTCCTATGATAAATATACTGTATGTGGGTACACTGTGTCCTATGATAAATATACTGTATGTGGGTACACTGTGTCCTATGATAAATATACTGTATGTGGGTACACTGTGTCCTATGATAAATATACTGTATGTGGGTACACTGTGTCCTATGATAAATATACTGTATGTGGGTACACTGTGTCCTATGATAAATATACTGTATGTGGGTACACTGTGTCCTATGATAAATATACTGTATGTGGGTACACTGTGTCCTATGATAAATATACTGTATGTGGGTACACTGTGTCCTATGATAAATATACTGTATGTGGGTACACTGTGTCCTATGATAAATATACTGTATGTGGGTACACTGTGTCCTATGATAAATATACTGTATGTGGGTACACTGTGTCCTATGATAAATATACTGTATGTGGGTACACTGTGTCCTATGATAAATATACTGTATGTGGGTACACTGTGTCCTATGATAAATATACTGTATGTGGGTACACTGTGTCCTATGATAAATATACTGTATGTGGGTACACTGTGTCCTATGATAAATATACTGTATGTGGGTACACTGTGTCCTATGATAAATATACTGTATGTGGGTACACTGTGTCCTATGATAAATATACTGTATGTGGGTACACTGTGTCCTATGATAAATATACTGTATGTGGGTACACTGTGTCCTATGATAAATATACTGTATGTGGGTACACTGTGTCCTATGATAAATATACTGTATGTGGGTACACTGTGTCCTATGATAAATATACTGTATGTGGGTACACCTATGATAAATATACTGTATGTGGGTACACTGTGTCCTATGATAAATATACTGTATGTGGGTACACTGTGTCCTATGATAAATATACTGTATGTAGGTACACTGTGTCCTATGATAAATATACTGTATGTGGGTACACTGTGTCCTATGATAAATATACTGTATGTGGGTACACTGTGTCCTATGATAAATATACTGTATGTGGGTACACTGTGTCCTATGATAAATATACTGTATGTGGGTACACTGTGTCCTATGATAAATATACTGTATGTGGGTACACTGTCCTATGATAAATATACTGTATGTGGTTACACTGTGTCCTATGATAAATATACTGTATGTGGGTACACTGTGTCCTATGATAAATATACTGTATGTTGGTACACTGTGTCCTATGATAAATATACTGTATGTGGGTACACTGTGTCCTATGATAAATATACTGTATGTGGGTACACTCTGTCCTACGATAAATATACTGTATGTGGGTACACACACACACAAACACTCTTGAGCATACGGATAGAAACTCAACATAAAGGGGAAGCATCATTCCATCATGTTGTGACCCATAGCAACACTCTATGATAATCTAGTATCGGCATAGAACAACATTTGCGGTAGAGGGACCCGGTCGTCATGGCGACAACAGTAAAACACCAAGGAGAAACAGAAAACTCAAAAACACTTTTGGCATTGGATGGAGAAGAGAGTGAAGCGGCAACAGAATTAACATGAGTGGATTGTGTAATGTGGGCTAGCTATTGGGAAAAATCCTTACAAACAAGACTAGATATGTCTTAAAAGCCAGATCCAAATGGAGTGTTCTGAAGATTCTCTTCAGATGAGAAGAGACTAAAAGGCAGTGGATTCTACCCAATAGAATGTGTGTGTGACATTGTGACATCACTACTACTCTATATGTGCGACACATAGTCTCATTCAATTAAAACTATGCATATGCACTAGACCAAGTATAGACTATCTACATGTACCCTGACATGGACTCCACCTGTGACCGCTGCCAGGGGGACCAGCCACTTTACTGCCTAGGTTCTAGTCGTGTCCTATGATCAAACCATACCGGTTACATATGGTCCATACTCTGTCAGATGTTTAGGGATGACCAGGGAACTCTGCCCCCTAGAGGTTCTCTTCACCTTAACTCCAGCCGTGACAAGGTTATGAACAACAAAGTGTGATGTTGTTGCATGTGTTACCGTGCTGGTCAGATGGTTCCTCTTACTGTTATTATTAGCGAGATGGACACAGTCAAGAAACAGACCTCTTTTACACTACTTGGGAAGCCTGTCTGTTATACTTAGACTGAACCAGTATGTCCTTTGTGAGGAAACATCATTGTTGATTGGTAACATAGACCCAGGTGTTGCTACACCTCCGTTGTTACATGAAATAAATGTGTTCTGATGTTTTTGTCTCATATTACCACTGATTTATTTATACTTTCCTTAAATCAGACAAACATTGTGAGGGGCATTTGTTTTGAGGGGCAGGACATGAGTTGGGTGGGTTACTTTCTAAATGTAATCCATTACAGTTACTAGTTACCTGTCCAAAACTGTCATCAGTAGCGTACCTTTTGGAATACTCAAAACTCAGAAACGTAATCTGATTACTTTCACGCGTTTGGTGTCATCATAGTGGTCTCTGACTGGACAGACTCACTCAGCTGGAACAAACTTCAACTTCAATGTTTTTTAATGCTGATTTGAATGTTATGGAGAAAACAGAAAGGTTTCATCAATTATTTTGTCACAAACATCGTTTATGATTTATGATTTTCAAGTAATCCAAGTAGTAATTATCTAGTTTTTCAAAAGTATATGTAATCTGATTGCAATATTTTTGCTGGTAACATAACTGATTACAGTTACAGTTTTTTTGTAATCAGATTACATTAAATCAGTTACTCCCTAACCCTGGGCGGGACTGCTCAACCATTTTCCATAGGACCCTTGCTTGTATGGCTCTCTGCTCTGACCCTAACCTGGTTCACCTGACCTGGTTCATCTTACAACAAGCATAGATTTATTAACATCTGGGTCAGGAGCTAGAGGGGAGGACACACTGGGAGTGGGTCTCTGTGGAGGGGATGGAGCGGCCTGGGAGTGGGTCTCTGGGGAGGGGGTGGAGCGGCCTGGGAGTGGGTCTCTGTGGAGGGGATGGAGCGGCCTGGGAGTGGGTCTCTGTGGAGGGGGTGGAGAGGCATGGGAGTGGATCTCTGGGGAGGGGTTGGAGCGGCATGGGAGTGGGTCTCTGGGGAGGGGTTGGAGCGGCCTGGGAGTGGGTCTCTGGGGAGGGGTTGGAGCGGCATGGGAGTGGGTCTCTGGGGAGGGGTTGGAGCGGCATGGGAGTGGATCTCTGGGGAGGGGGTGGAGAGGTTCCCTCACTATTTCAAACATTGCTGTCTTATGACATGATTATGTGTTAATGCTTATGTGTTAATGCTTATGTGTTAATGATTATGTGTTAATGATTATGTGTTAATGATTATGTGTTAATGATTATGTGTTAATGATTATGTATTAATGTCTTTGTATTTGAACACTACAGAACTCCTGTGTTAAAATAAATAAACAACTTATTGTTTAATATTATAATTATTTTCTAAACATTGGCCTTGTGTGGCGGGGCTGCCTGGCCCTCTCCTGGGGGACCCAACCCATGTGGCCCTCTCCCGGGGGACCCATCCCCGTGTGGCCCTCTCCCGGAGGACCCATCCCCGTGTGGCCCTCTGCTCCGGCCCTGACCCAATGCACCTGACATCTAATAGATATTTAACACCTTTATCGGCTTCCTCACTATGGAGTCTTGCCATCAATATGTTCATAGTTTATTGCAGTATGAAAGAAGTCCTATTTGAGAATTTATGTCACACCACCAGCCTCTCTCCACCTGAAGAAGGAATTGATAGTTTTGTTATGTTGCATCATTTAAGCTACAATCCTTAATCGAAACAATAACAAACGCCCCTGTTTTGCTAAAAAGCTCCGGTAAGGGGCTGGAGAAATGTAACTATTCTCACATTCATAGACAGAGCTAAGGATGCAAGGACTGGCCATCCAGCATATCAAATGTATCATTTTTAACATGTTTTGAGGCTATACAGTATTAGTTTACATTTGAGTTAAACAAGCTTATATTTTGGGTTCTGATGGGGTACGACAGTTAAAGAGGATGGAGGATGGCTTTCACATCAGCAGTAATAAATTCATGAACTTCTTTGAGGAAAAGATCATGATTATCAGAAAGCAAATTACGGACTCCTCTTTAAATCTGCGTATTCCGTCAAAGCTCAGTTGTCCTGAGTCTGCACAACTCTGCCAGGACCTAGGATCAAGAGAGACACTCAAGTGTTTTAGTACTATATCTCTTGACACAATGATGAAAATAATCATGGCCTCTAAACCTTCAAGCTCCCTATTCCAACTAAACTACTGAAAGAGCTGCTTCCTGTGCTTGGCCCTCCTATGATGAACATAATAAACAGCTCCCTATCCACCGGATGTGTACCAAACTCACTAAAAATGGCAGTAATAAAGCCTCTCTTGAAAAAACCAAACCTTGACCCAGAAAATATAAAAAACTATTGGACTATATCGGCCTATATCGAATCTTCCATTCCTCTCAAAATGTTGCGCAGCAACTCACTGTCTTCCTGAAGACAAACAATGTATACGAAATGCTTCAGTCTGGATTTAGACCCCATCATAGCACTGAGACTGCACTTGTGAAGGTGTTAAATGACCGAGGCTCGGCATCTGTCCTCGTGCTCCTAGACCTTAGTGCTGCTACCATCGATCACCACATTCTTTTGGAGAGATTGGAAACCCAAATTGGTCTACACGGACAAGTTCTGGCCTGGTTTAGATCTTATCTGTCGGAAAGATATTAGTTTGTCTCTGTGAATGGTTTGTCCTCTGACAAATCAACTGTAAATTTCGGTGTTCCTCAAGGTTCCGGTTTAGGACCACTGTTGTTTTCACTATATATTTTACCGCTTGGGGATGTCATTCGAAAACATAATGTTAACTTTCACTGCTATGCGGATGACACACAGCTGTACATTTCAATGAGACATGGTGAAGCCCCAAAATTGCCCTCGCTAGAAGCATGTGTTTCAGACATAAGGAAGTGGATGGCTGCAAACTTTCTACTTTTAAACTCGGACAAAACAGAGATGCTTGTTCTAGGTCCCAAGAAACAAAGAGATCTTCTGTTGAATCTGACAATTAATCTTGATGGTTGTACACAAATAAACACAAGTCGTCTCAAATAAAACTGTGAAGGACCTCGGCGTTACTCTGGACCCTGATCTCTCTTTTGAAGAACATATCAAGACTGTTTCAAGGACAGCTTTTTTCCATCTACGTAACATTCCAAAAATCAGAAACTTTCTGTCTAAAAATGATGCAGAAAAATGTATCCATGCTTTTGTCACTTCTAGGTTAGACTACTGCAATGCTCTACTTTCCGGATACCCGGATAAAGCACTAAATAAACTTCAGTTAGTGCTAAATACGGCTGCTATAATCCTGACTATAATCAAGTGTGACAAGTACTTCCGGCGCCGACAGAGATGGCCGTCGCTAGCGTTCCTAGGAAACTATGCAGTTTTTTGTTTTTTTACGTGTTATTTCTTACACTAGTACCCCAGGTCATCTTAGGTTTCTTTACATACACCCGAGAAGAACTACTGAATATAAGATCAGCGTCAACTCACCATCAGTACGACCAAGAATATGTTTTTCGCGATGCGGATCCTGAGTGCCTTACAACCAGTGTAACCGAGTGGATCACATGCAGCGACCAAAAAAAAAACGACTCAGAAAAAGAGGGAAACGAAGCGGTCTTCTGGTCAGACTCCGGAGACGGGCACATCGTGCACCACTCCCCAGCATTCTTCTTGCCAATGTCCAGTCTCTTGACAACAAGGTTGATGAAATCCGAGCAAGGGTAGCATTCCAGAGGGACATCAGAGACTGTAACGTTCTCTGCTTCACGGAAACATGGCTCACTGGAGAGACGCAACCGCCCGAAGCGGTGCAGCCAGCGGGTTTCTCCACGCATCGCGCCGACAGAAACAAACATCTCTCTGGTAAGAAGACGGGCGGGGGCGTATGCCTTATGGCCAACGTGACATGGTGTGATGAAGGAAACATACAGGAACTCAAATCCTTCTGTTCACCTGATTTAGAATTCCTCACAATCAAATGTAGACCGCATTATCTACCAAGAGAATTCTCTTCGATTATAATCACAGCCGTATATCCCCCAAGCAGACACATCGATGGCTCTGAACGAACTTTATTTAACTCTCTGCAAACTGGAAACGATTTATCCGGAGGCTGCATTCATTGTAGCTGGGGATTTTAACAAGGCTAATCTGAAAACAAGACTCCCTAAATTTTATCAGCATATTGATTGCGCAACCAGGGGTGGAAAGACCCTGGATCATTGTTACTCTAACTTCCGCGACGCATATAAGGCCCTGCCCCGCCCCCTTTCGGAAAAGCTGACCACGACTCCATTTTGTTGATCCCTGCCTACAGACAGAAACTAAAACAAGAAGCTCCCACGCTGAGGTCTGTCCAACGCTGGTCCGACCAAGCTGACTCCACACTCCAAGACTGCTTCCATCACGTGGACTGGGAGATGTTTCGTTTGCCAGACAACAACATTGACGAATACGCTGATACGGTGTGCGAGTTCATTAGAACGTGCGTTGAAGATGTCGTTCCCATAGCAACGATTAAAACATTCCCTAACCAGAAACCGTGGATTGATGGCAGCATTCGTGTGAAACTGAAGGCATGAACCACTGCTTTTAATCAGGGCAAGGTGTCTGGTAACATGACTGAATACAAACAGTGCAGCTATTCCTCCGCAAGGCTATCAAACAAGCTAAGCGCCAGTACAGAGACAAAGTAGAATCTCAATTCAACGGCTCAGACACAAGAGGTATGTGGCAGGGTCTACAGTCAATCACGGACTACAGGAAGAAACCCAGCCCAGTCACGGACCAGGATGTCTTGCTCCCAGGCAGACTAAATAACTTTTTTGCCCGCTTTGAGGACAATACAGTGCCACTGACACGGCCTGCAACGGAATCATGCGGTCTCTCCTTCACTGCAGCCGAAGTGAGTAAGACATTTAAACGTGTTAACCCTCGCAAGGCTGCAGGCCCAGACGGCATCCCCAGCCGCGCCTCAGAGCATGCGCAGACCAGCTGGCCGGTGTGTTTACGGACATATTCAACCAATCCCTATACCAGTCTGCTGTTCCCACATGCTTCAAGAGGGCCACCATTGTTCCTGTTCCCAAGAAAGCTAAGGTAACTGAGCTAAACGACTACCGCCCCGTAGCACTCACATCCGTCATCATGAAGTGCTTTGAGAGACTAGTCAAGGACCATATCACCTCCACCCTACCTGACACCCTTGACCCACTCCAATTTGCTTACCGCCCAAATAGGTCCACAGACGATGCAATCTCAACCACACTGCACACTGCCCTAACCCATCTGGACAAGAGGAATACCTATGTGAGAATGCTGTTCATCGACTACAGCTCGGCATTCAACACCATAGTACCCTCCAAGGACATCATCAAGCTCGAGACCCTGGGTCTCGACCCCGCCCTGTGCAACTGGGTACTGGACTTCCTGAAGGGCCGCCCCAGGTGGTGAGGGTAGGCAACAACATCTCCTCCCCGCTGATCCTCAACACTGGGGCCCCACAAGGGTGCGTTCTGAGCCCCCTCCTGTACTCCCTGTTCACCCACGACTGCGTGGCCATGCACGCCTCCAACTCAATCATCAAGTTTGCGGACGACACAACAGTGGTAGGCTTGATTACCAACAACGACGAGACGGCCTACAGGGAGGAGGTGAGGGCCCTCGGAGTGTGGTGTCAGGAAAATAACCTCACACTCAACGTCAACAAAACTAAGGAGATGATTGTGGACTTCAGGAAACAGCAGAGGGAACACCCCCATCCACATCGATGGAACAGTAGTGGAGAGGGTAGCAAGTTTTAAGTTCCTCGGCATACACATCACAGACAAACTGAATTGGTCCACTCACACAGACAGCATCGTGAGGAAGGCGCAGCAGCGCCTCTTCAACCTCAGGAGGCTGAAGAAATTCGGCTTGTCACCAAAAGCACTCACAAACTTCTACAGATGCACAATCGAGAGCATCCTGGCGGGCTGTATCACCGCCTGGTATGGCAACTGCACCGCCCTCAACCGTAAGGCTCTCCAGAGGGTAGTGAGGTCTGCACAACGCATCACCGGGGCAAACTACCTGCCCTCCAGGACACCTACACCACCCGATGCTACAGGAAGGCCATAAAGATCATCAAGGACATCAACCACCCGAGCCACTGCCTGTTCACCCCGCTGTCATCCAGAAGGCGAGGTCAGTACAGGTGCATCAAAGCTGGGACCGAGAGACTGAAAAACAGCTTCTATCTCAAGGCCATCAGACTGTTAAACAGCCACCACTAACATTGAGTGGCTACTGCCAACACACTGTCAATGACACTGACTCTACTCCAGCCACTTTAATCATGGGAATTGATGGGAAATGATGTAAATATATCACTAGCCACTTTAAACAATGCTACCTTATATAATGTTACTTACCCTACATTGTTCATCTCATATGCATACGTTGATACTGTACTCTATATCATCGACTGCATCCTTATGTAATACATGTATCACTAGCCACTTTAACTATGCCTTGGTTTACATACTTATCTCATATGTATATACTGTACTCGATATCATCTACTGTATCTTGCCTATGCTGCTCTGTACCATCACTCATTCATATATCCTTATGTACATATTCTTTATCCCCTTACACTGTGTATAAGACAGTAGTTTTTTTGGAATTGTTAGTTAGATTACTTGCTCGTTATTACTGCATTGTCGGAACTAGAAGCACAAGCATTTCGCTACACTCGCATTAACATCTGCTAACCATGTGTATGTGACAAATAAAATTTGATTTGATTTGATTTGATTTGACTAGAACCAAACAATTTGATCATATTACTCCAGTGCTAGCCTCCCTACACTGGCTTCCTGTCAAGGCAAGGGCTGATTTCAAGGTTTTACTGCTAACCTACAAAGCATTACATGGGCTTGCTCCTACCTATCTCTCTGATTTGGTCCTGCCGTACATACCTACACGTACGCTACGGTCACAAGACGCAGGCCTCCTAATTGTCCCTAGAATTTCTAAGCAAAAAGTTGGAGGCAAGGCTTTCTCCTATAGAGCTCCATTTTTATGTAATGGTCTGCCTACCCATGTGAGAGACACAAACTCGGTCTCAACCTTTAAGCCTTTACTGAAGACTCATCTCTTCAGTGGGTCATATGATTGAGTGTAGTCTGGCCCAGGAGTGTGAAGGTGAATGGAAAGGCTCTGGAGCAACGAACCGCCCTTGCTGTCTCTGCCTGGCCGGTTCCCCTCTTTCCACTGGGATTCTCTGCCAGGGGCTGAGTCACTGCCTTACTAGGGCTCTTTCATACCCCCCTTTGGGTTGTGCCGTGGCGGAGATCTTTGTGGGCTATACTCATCCTTGTCTCAGGATGGTAAGTTGGTGGTTGAAGATATCCCTCTAGTGGTGTGGGGGCTGTGCTTTGGCAAAGTGGGTGGGGTTATATCCTTCCTGTTTGGCCCTGTCTGGGGGTGTCCTCGGATGGGGCCACAGTGTCTCCTGACCCCTCCTGTCTCAGCCTCCAGTATTTATGCTGCAGTAGTTTATGTGTCAGTTTGGGTCAGTTTGTTATATCTGGAGTACTTCTCCTTTCCTATCCGGTGTCCTGTGTGAATTTAAGTATGCTCTCTCTAATTCTCTCTTTCTTTCTCTCTCTCGGAGGACCTGAGCCCTAGGACCATGCCTCAGGACTACCTGACATGATGACTCCTTGCTGTCCCCAGTCCACCTGGCCGTGCTGCTGCTCCAGTTTCAACTGTTCTGCCTGTGATTATTATTATTTGACCATGCTGGTCATTTATGAACATTTTAACATCATGGCCATGTTCTGTTATAATCTCCACCCGGCACAGCCAGAAGAGGACTGGCCACCCCACATAGACTGGTTCCTCTCTAGGTTTCTTCCTAGGTTTTGGCCTTTCTAGGGAGTTTTTCCTAGCCACCGTGCTTCTACACCTGCATTGCTTGCTGTTTGGGGTTTTAGGCTGGGTTTCTGTATAGCACTTTGAGATATCAGCTGATGTACGAAGGGCTATATAAATAAATTTGATTTGATTTTGATTTGATTTAAAGCTTATGAGGCATTTATAAGGTATATTCTTCAAGAATCAATAGCTACATATTAGTAATTTATAAGTCCAAAAATGGATGTAGCAACTAAGGATTCTAGCTTTAATATGTGAAAACTAATAAAAGAAGAATTAATATCTCAAATAAAAATGTCAAGGTCCTTGTTCCCAAGTGATGACGGCTGTTTTGTGTGTGTCGCATTTCACACCCACACTGTTCTGTCGCAACGCTGAATAGACTTTGTAGACATAATGAAAAGATCTTGAAAATAATAATGAAAAGATGTTTAAATATATCCAAAGCGCTTTCACTGGACTAGAGGTGTGTGACGGAGGAGAGAGTAGGCTCGACACAGTAGGAGCAAACAGTCCCTCTGACAGTGTGGGGACACACCTCCATCTAGTGGTCAATACTAGGACATGCACTTTGAATCCTCACTGACATTTCCGTTAGGGCTCAATTCAATTCACCTCCATACAGCTTTATGTTTTATGGAACTTAATTCAACTTCGGTTCAGTCAATTCTGCAGGCTGAATATTCAATTACCAATTAACATGTTGAAAAGACATTATGGAAAATAATTTGGAAATTTCAATGAATGAATGATTGAATTTTACAACGCCAACCCTGAATGTGATAGATACAGGTAGAATCTAGAGAGGATCACCTTGGCTCTGACGTTCTCGTAGGAGGCTGGGCTCACCAGAGAGAAACAGATGAGGAACACGTCCTGAGAGAGAGAGAGAGAGAGAGAGAGAGAGAGAGAGAGAGAGAGAGAGAGAGAGAGAGAGAGGAGAGAGAGAGAGAGAGACAGAGAGAGAGAGAGAGAGAGAGAGAGGGAGAGAGAGATCAAGCTCTATGCATTAGACTCAATTAGGTCTGTGTGTGTGTGTGTGTGTATGTGTGTGTGTAAATGATATATAAATGTGTCTGTGTGTGTGTGTCTATATTATCTATAAATAAGTGTGTGTGTGTGTGTGTGTATATTATATATAAATAAATGTGTGTGTGTGCGTGTGTATATTATATATAAATAAATGTGTGTGTGTGTGTGTATATTATATATAAATACATGTGTGTGTGTGTGTGTATACTATATATAAATAAATGTGTGTGTGTATATTATATATAAATAAATGTGTGTATACTATATATAAATAAATGTGTGTGTGTGTATATTATATATAAATAAATGTGTGTGTGTGCATGTGTATATTATATATAAATAAATATGTGTGTGTGTGTATATTATATATAAATAAATGTGTGTGTGTGCGTGTGTATATTATATATAAATAAATATGTGTGTGTGTGTATATTATATATAAATAAATGTGTGTGTGTGCGTGTGTATATTATATATAAATAAATGTGTGTGTGTGTCACGTTCTGACCTTTATTTCCTTTGTTTTGTATTTAGTTAGTATGGTCAGGGCGTGAGTTGGGTGGGCAGTCTATGTTTGTTTTTCTATGATTTGGGTATTTCTATGTTTCGGCCTAGTATGGTTCTCAATCAGAGGCAGGTGTCATTAGTTGTCTCTGATTGAGAATCATACTTAGGTAGCCTGGGATTCACTGTGTGTTTGTGGGTGATTGTTCCTGTCTCTGTGTTTGCACCAGAGGGCTGTTTAGGTTTTCCACATTCTTTGTTTTTGTAGTGTTCATGTTTATCTTTTTGTTATTAAACATGAATCAGTATAATCACGCCGCATTTTGGTCCGCTTCTCCTTCACAACAGGAAGACCGTTACAGTGTGTGCGTATATATAAATGAATGTGTGTATATTATATATAAATGTGTGTGTGTACCGTCTGTGGGTAGGACAGTGGTCTAAGTCTGTCATAGTCCTCCTGTCCTGCTGTATCCCAGAGACCCAGATTGACTGGCTTACTGTCCACCATCACATTGGCTGAGTAGTTATCAAAGCTGAGGGAGAGAACACACACACTTTTCTAGTGTACTGTACATATCAAGTGTGTGTGTGTGTGTACTGTACATATCAAGTGTGTGCGTTTGAGTGTACTGTACATATCAAGTGTGTGTGTGTGTGTACTGTACATATCAAGTGTGTGTGTGTACTGTACATATCAAGTGTGTGTATGTGTACTGTACGTATCGTGTGTGTGTGTACTGTACATATCAAGTGTGTGTGTGTGTGTGTACTGTACATATCGTGTGTGTGTGTGTACTCACACAGTAGGGATATATTCTCCAGGGAAAGCGTTGGTTGTGTAGCTGATGAGAAGACATGTTTTCCCCACAGCTCTGAAACACACAGGGAAAATACACATCAATGTTTTCAATAGGACCCAATGGTCATTTAAACAGCTATAACCTTAACCATTAGTGGGGGAAATGCAACATCCCACTGGTCAAAGCAACATCCCACTGGTCAAAGCAACATCCCGCTGGTCAAAGCAACATCCCACTGGTCAAAGCAACATCCCACTGGTCAATGCAACATCCCACTGGTCAAAGCAACATCCCACTGGTCAACAGCAACATCCCACTGGTCAAATGCAACATCCCACTGGTCAATGCAACATCCCACTGGTCAAGCAACATCCCACTGGTCAATGCAACATCCCACTGGTCAAAGCAACATCCCACTGGTCAAAGCAACATCCCACTGGTCAATGCAACATCCCACTGGTCAATGCAACATCCCACTGGTCAAAGCAACATCCCACTGGTCAAAGCAACATCCCACTGGTCAAAGCAACATCCCACTGGTCAAAGCAACATCCCACTGGTCAAAGCAACATCCCACTGGTCAATGCAACATCCCACTGGTCAAAGCAACATCCCACTGGTCAAAGCAACATCCCACTGGTCAATGCAACATCCCACTGGTCAAAGCAACATCCCGCTGGTCAATGCAACATCCCACTGGTCAATGCAACATCCCACTGGTCAATGCAACATCCCGCTGGTCAATGCAACATCCCGCTGGTCAAAGCAACATCCCACTGGTCAATGCAACCTCCCACTGGTCAATGCAACATCTCACTGGTCAAAGCAACATCCCACTGCTCAAAGCAACATCCCACTGGTCAATGCAACATCCCACTGGTCAAAGCAACATCCCACTGGTCAAAGCAACATCCCACTGGTCAATGCAACCTCCCACTGGTCAATGCAACATCCCACTGGTCAAAGCAACATCCCACTGGTCAAAGCAACATCCCACTGGTCAAAGCAACATCCCACTGGTCAAAGCAACATCCCACTGGTCAATGCAACATCCCACTGGTCAATGCAACATCCCACTGGTCAAAGCAACATCCCACTGGTCAAAGCAACATCCCACTGGTCAAAGCAACATCCCACTGGTCAATGCAACCTCCCACTGGTCAATGCAACATCCCACTGGTCAAAGCAACATCCCACTGGTCAAAGCAACATCCCACTGGTCAAAGCAACATCCCACTGGTCAAAGCAACATCCCACTGGTCAAAGCAACATCCCACTGTGAAAACACTGGTTGAATCAACGTTGTTTCCATGTCATTTTAGGAAAAAGAAAAAAGATGACATTGAATCAATGTACAAAACTGATTGAATTTGCAAAAAGTCATCAACTTTTAACCTAAATCCAATGACAGGATGACATTTTTGTTGATTTCATGTTGAGTTCACGTTAGTTGATAACTCAACCAAATGTAAATCCAAACTAGACGTTGAAATGACGTCTGTGCCCAGTGGGTTCCCTACACTGTTTCAACACATGAAATAGACAATGAAAACATTGAAGCATTTTCAAGGCTCTGTTCCATATCCAACAGCTCAATCAAAGAACTCCAGTCTGAACAAAGGAAGCTGGGTTTGGCCATAAACAACAAGTAAGCATAGTTCAAGGTGAATCAACCAATCACATTCCACTACCCCAACGTGTCCTGTCATGTCTCAACTTCCTCAACATCCTGACTTGGGTTAGAACTACATCAGGGTGTTGAGTAATACGTGAACTATCTTCTTCCTCCTCGGCGGACATCTTGTTTTTCCACTGAACCGTTGTTGAAGAAGACGTAGCATGGCCTTCTAGTATGATGACTACAGGTCTCTATCTCTCAGTCTATCTTCTTCCTCCTCGGCGGACATCTTGTTTTTCCACTGAACCGTTGTTGAAGAAGACGTAGCATGGCCTTCTAGTATGATGACTACAGGTCTCTATCTCTCAGTCTATCTTCTTCCTCCTCGGCGGACATCTTGTTTTTCCACTGAACCGTTGTTGAAGAAGACGTAGCATGGCCTTCTAGTATGATGACTATCTCTCAGGTCTCTTGTTTTTCCACTGAACCGTTGTTCTCATGGCCTTCTAGTATGATGATCTTCTTCCTCTATCTTCTTCCTCCTCGGCGGACATCTTGTTTTTCCACTGAACCGTTGTTGAAGAAGACGTAGCATGGCCTTCTAGTATGATGACTACAGGTCTCTATCTCTCAGTCTATCTTCTTCCTCCTCGGCGGACATCTTGTTTTTCCACTGAACCGTTGTTGAAGAAGACGTAGCATGGCCTTCTAGTATGATGACTACAGGTCTCTATCTCTCAGTCTATCTTCTTCCTCCTCGGCGGACATCTTGTTTTTCCACTGAACCGTTGTTGAAGAAGACGTAGCATGGCCTTCTAGTATGATGACTACAGGTCTCTATCTCTCAGTCTATCTTCTTCCTCCTCGGCGGACATCTTGTTTTTCCACTGAACCGTTGTTGAAGAAGACGTAGCATGGCCTTCTAGTATGATGACTACAGGTCTCTATCTCTCAGTCTATCTTCTTCCTCCTCGGCGGACATCTTGTTTTTCCACTGAACCGTTGTTGAAGAAGACGTAGCATGGCCTTCTAGTATGATGACTACAGGTCTCTATCTCTCAGTCTATCTTCTTCCTCCTCGGCGGACATCTTGTTTTTCCACTGAACCGTTGTTGAAGAAGACGTAGCATGGCCTTCTAGTATGATGACTACAGGTCTCTATCTCTCAGTCTATCTTCTTCCTCCTCGGCGGACATCTTGTTTTTCCACTGAACCGTTGTTGAAGAAGACGTAGCATGGCCTTCTAGTATGATGACTACAGGTCTCTATCTCTCGATCTATCTTCTTCCTCATTGGAAACAACCTGCTTCTTCATCACATTAGATATGAGAAAATAAACAAACACAAATACTCTGTAATTTTTCAGTTTGTTTTGTACTCAATATTTCCATTTGTCTCATTTTTACAAACACTCAGATCCAGCGTGCTACTCACAGAGGTCACAGAGGTTGACAAGGGCTCATAACCACGGCAACCAGAGTAGGTCACATGGTTTACAGGAAGCCAGCTTGTGTTTTAGAGAGTGATGAGTCTGTCTGGGTTTTTACCATAACCTCCTTCCTCCTTCACCAAAAACACTTGTTTAAGAGACAGAGGCTGGAGACAATGTCTTCATATTATTTGGCATATTACAAAACAGCTAATCGTGATAAACATACAAAACTGTAATATATGAGCTAATGTTACAAGCAGGGGGCTTGTGTAAATGATGCTGACAAAATGTGCCAATGGGAACCGGGCCTGTATTCACAAAGCATCTCAGACAAGGCGTGCTGATCTAGGATCAGGTCCCCCATGTCTCGTTCTTTGTGATCTCAAAGCCTAAACTGATTCTAGATCAGCACTCCTACTCTGAGACACTTTGTGAACACGAGCCCTGATTAAAACTGTCAGGAAATAGATCCTTTTTGGTATTTATCTCACATTCCCCAGGTTCCATGTAGAACCCTTTCCACAGAGTGTTCTATATGGAACCCATGATCTCCCTCCCCTCCTTCTCTCTTACCACCCATCCCTTTACAATCACCTGTTTAGGTAAATCATCTATTGAATAATAACCTGTGAAGTGAACACACCGATTAGTGTACACTGAAAACAGGTTGTTTACACTCTCCATGTCCCAAATGGCACCCTATTCCCTATATAGTGCACTACTTTTGACCAGCACCCTATTGGGAATAGGGTGTAATTTGGTACACAGACAATAACTGTTTGGACACTGATGTCCCCTCATCTTTGTATAGCTGATGGACTTCATGACACAATGAATATGACAACAACAACACTCCCCTCTCTGTAAGGCCATGTTCCCCTCTCCTAACAATATGACCTCTACCTCATCATCTCTCATTGTCCTAGTAAACCAGGTCTGAGAGGACACACCCCTCTCCTAACAATATGACCTCTACCTCATCATCTCTCAGTGTCCTAGTAAACCAGGTCTGATAGGACACAGTCCTCTCCTAACAATATGACCTCTACCTCATCATCTCTCAGTGTCCTAGTAAACCAGGTCTGATAGGACACACTCCTCTCCTAACAATATGACCTCTACCTCATCATCTCTCAGTGTCCTAGTAAACCAGGTCTGATAGGACACACACCTCTCCTAACAATATGACCTCTACCTCATCATCTCTCAGTGTCCTAGTAAACCAGGTCTGATAGGACATACACCTCTCCTAACAATATGACCTCTACCTCATCATCTCTCAGTGTCCTAGTAAACCAGGTCTGATAGGACACAGTCCTCTCCTAACAATATGACCTCTACCTCATCATCTCTCAGTGTCCTAGTAAACCAGGTCTGATAGGACATCTTGGGGTCCAGTGTTTTAACATACCTCACAGTTCCATGAATTCACAGACAATGTCAAGAATGAGAACAGAAATGGGGGCCACCATACAAACTGTAGATGAGAACCCGGACTTTTGTCACTGACCCACCAAACAAACTGTGTGTGACATGACACACCTTTGAGTTGCAAAACACAACCTTGAACATGTCAGACAAGTGAACTGAAATCAAGCTGTATACACTATAGATAGGACGACTGGTCCATGTGTTATGACCATCAATAACAGAGATAGATTTACCAACCACTCTATTCTATTCTATTATATTATGAGCCAATCAAATCACTCCTTCATGATGTGTGTATTTACCTTGTTTCAGCTGCTCTGAACAACACATGTTGTGCTTCCCAAATGGCACTCTATTCCTTATATAGTGCCTTCCTGTTGAACAAGGCCCAGGGGCTCTGGTGAAAAGTAGTGCAGTACATAGGGAATTAGGTGCCATTTGGGACACTGTCCCAGTGATCCTCTTACAAGGCAGCATTTTAAATGCATGTCCTGGCGTGTACTATACAGCTGCTATGACTGTGTTGGTTTCTCCTACCCACAACCACGACTGTCCCATGTTACATAGTAACTCTATTCTGCCATACGAGTCCATTGAAGTTGGCTTTGGGGTTCAGATTCAATAGAGCTGGATGAAAGATAGTAGTTGTCTGTTAGTCAACTCATGAGGAACTAGGTAATGAGTCGTAGGGAACTGCACTAACTGTGGAAGCTATTTTAACTCTATATCTTTGGACACACCTGATTAGTGGTGTCAACAAACCTCTGGGTCTCTCAACAGACTCATGTTCATAATCTGTTACATGATTTGTGAATGGAAATATCTGTACACGTATTTCTGTAGATGTAAAACGAGAACAGAAAGAGAAGCACTTGAAGTCACCCGGGACAGAGAAAGTGAAGACATCAACAAGCATCCACTCTTGGCTTCACATACTGAGAGGTCAATACAACTCCTATAGGGTTCGATCGCTCATTGAACCAACGACTAAATCAGAGCACTAAGATATCATGTGATAAAAACAAAATGAAAAACACTTACCCATCTCCCACAACAACACATTTGATAGCCTGCATCCTGCTTAGCTTCAGTCAGCTCCCTCTTCTCTCTGTGCAACAGTCTGTCAGAGTTTCAGACAGAGAGAAAATAACAGCAACTCAATGCCTCATGCAACAGCAGGAAGTTGCTACAGCACTCACCTCTCTCTTTCTCTCTTCCTCTCAATTACTGAGTAATCTCTCTCTCTCTCTCTCTTGATTACTGAGTGATCTCTCTCTTTCTCCCCCCCTCTCTCTCTCTTTCTCTCCCCTCTCTCTCTCCCCCCTCTCTCTCTCTCCCCCCTCTCCTCTCCCCCTCTCTCTCTCTCCCCCTCTCTCTCCTCTCTCTCTCTCTCTCCCCCTCTCTCTCTCTCTCTCTCTCTCTCTCTCTCTCTCTCTCTCTCCCCCTCTCTCTCTCTATATATATATCTATATATATATATATTACTTGAGTAATCTCTCTCTTCCTCTCTCTCTCCCTCTCAATTACTGAGGAATCTCTCAATTCAATTTGCTTTATTGGCATGAAGTAACAATGTACATATCTCCGAAGCTTCTTTTGGATATTTACAATATAAAAATAAATCAAAATGAGAATCAAAAGTGTCAACAGGACAACAGTAACAACAATAACCAAGGGTCAAAATAACCATACATTCAACAATAACAATATTCATACAGTAGAGTACATGTGCAGGTTGATTGGTCTGTCAGTCACTGTCCCTCATCTTATGGCAGGCAGCAATGTAGTGCGCTGCCAACCCACAGCTCTCTGCGTCCTCCCCTAACAGGACGGGTAGCCTATCCTCATCAGAAAGGTCTTTGAGACCTTGAATAAGGATTTCAAATTTGGGAAAAGGACTCTGTAATTGTTTTATATTTTTGACATCAATGGCAAGGCTGTGTTCACTGAGCCTATACTTTGTCAAGGTTTTTCTAAGGTTTTGATCAGTAACATGGTCAAATATTTAGCTACGATGTACTGTCAATTTAGGGTCAGATAGCACTGCATTTTGCTTTGTGCTTGTGTTTCCCAATAAGCAATATAGTTTTGTTTTGATTGTGTTGTAATTTGGTTTATCCTGATTGATTAGATGTTCTGGTCCTGAGGCTTCAGTGTGTTAGTAGAACAGGTTTGTGAACTCAGGACCAGCTGGATGAGGGAACTCTTTTCTTTCTTTTCTCAGCTCTTGGCATTGCAGGGCTTGGTCTCTCTCTCTCTCTCTGCCTCTCTCTCTCTCTCTCTCTCTCTCTCTCTCTGTCTCTCCCTCTCTCTGTCTCTCTTCCTCTCTCTGCCTCTCTCTCTCTCTCTCTCTCTCGATTACTGAGTGATCTCTCTCTATCGATCACTGAGTGATCTCTCGCTTTCTCTTCCTCTCTCTCTCTTTCTTCCTATCTCTCTCTCCCTATCTCCGTCTCTCTCTCTGTCTCTCTTTCTCTCTCTCTTTCACTGTTGCAGCATGCACAAACACACATACACAGACCCCCCCCCACACACACACACACACAGCAAAGATGGCCTGCCATCACACATTGAAATGCAAGATATGTTTGAAATATACATCATACATTTTCAAACATAAAAATCATCATCATCGTCACTGACTCTTTCAATGAAAAAAAGTTGCTATAAATAACTTTTGGGCCTTGTTGACTGAACTGTAATGGTCATTTAAAAACACTAGAGGGCGTTTTGGTGCAATTTATCAAGGAGGAACCGTTTTCTTTCCCTCAGTCTGTTTTTGGTTAATTCTGTTCAACGTGTCAATAACCACTTCGTGAACGTCTATTTATACATTACACAAAATACAATAAACTCGTCATTTTGATTATAACATTTGTTTCGTTTTCAAGTAAACACTTTACTGTAAACTATAACATAAATCTACATTGAGGCAGTTGCCACATCATTGCGGATGTAGCAACTTCTGTTCTGACGACGTTGATTTTCACAAGTAGCCTCGAGCCTATAATGTGACGGGAGAGAGAGGGTGTGTTGCCACAAGACAATCTTGACTGTCACTTTACATTATTGAGCTGTGGAGTTTGCATGGATGACACCGGTTTGTTACTTTGTAATGTTTAAATACCTGTAGGGTCCGTAGGCTACCGAGTTTGACCGTTTCTCCTGTGTGCCAATGACCGATTGCCAAATGGGTAAGTTCACTTTTTAAATTGTTATTGCATTTCAATTCAGGGTCTAAAATGTTATTCTCACCTGTGAATAGAAGCATTGCTGCCAAAAGTAATCATAGTGGTAGGCATTATTATCTTGAATTACCCTACCTGTTTTTAACATTATTGTAACAGATTTTCTACAAATGAATATACGTTTTCATGGTCTTGCAAGAGGAACTATGTCCTTTCCTTCCTTTCCACTGACATCCCTCCTGTTTCGAAACACTGAGAAGAATGATCATGACAGAAAGGGGAATGGTAACACCTTGATGAATGAACGACTACTTCATGCTCAGTTGTCATGACACCTAAAAGGATGGAGGACTTATTGTAGTCCTTGTCACTCATTGCCATGCTATAGCCATGAGTTGACAAAAGCACAGACATGTCTGGGACCTGGCTTGTTTTATTATGTGTGAAACAAATATAGCATCTCCAAACTTCATTTCCTTGAGATACAAAAAAGGTTATTATGTAGCTAAATTGCATTTCTTGTTAAAATACATTGTAAATTATGACATAAATATGTCATCCCAAAACTTAATTTCATGGAGTTACACAGATTATTTTGAAGCTAAATAGTATTTTGGTCATGTCAGTGTGTGAGTTTCGGGTCATATTACAGGCTGTATGAAGGCTGTAGAACAGAGAACTAGTGGTTAGCTGTTTAACAGCAGTATAATAGCCCATATCTAACACTAACTAACCAAAACTGCTGCTTGTTGATATTTCTCTTTAACCTCTTAAGTTAGAGCCAACACCCTCCTCTGGTTCGCATGGATGCATGCCCACACACACACACACACACACACACACACACACACACACACACACACACACACACGCACGCCCCCCCAACCATGACTCATGGTTGCCATGCTTGGATGAAGATAAACAACGAAGCTCTTTGCAGTTCTTTTATATTCCTCCTAATGCATTACTTTTCACAGCTTCACCAACACATAGAAAACACAGCAACATGGTGTGTATGGACATCTAGCCTGCTATAACTGAACTGGGTAATATCACATTCACTATTGCATTAACACAGTAGCTCATGCATTTGCATACCACACACAAAGTTAGGAGCCGAGAGCTCATCAGGTGGGAGTATAGACAGACAGTTGTGGGATGAAGGGTTGTGAAAGAGAGAGTGGAAACACAATGTGATGGGATACCTGTGTGCTGTATCTGAATGGCTTGTGGTGATGACTGGTATCATTCCTATGAACGATACCAGTCATATTCTGGCCTTCTTCCTGTTCATTTGATGCTATAAATCTCTCCTGTGGCCGGTTCAGTGGTTTGCCTGTAATGTGCTTTTCATTTGGTTAAGATGATCTTGCAGATGTACGTAACAGGGATTTGTTTTTAACTGTCGGCCATCTGATGAGATGTTGTGGACTTCTGGTGCTTCTGAACGCACGCTTCTTCCTCTTCCTCCTCCATCATCCTCCTCATGTTCTTCTTCTTCCTCTTCCTCCTCATGTTCTTCTTCTTCCTCTTCCTCCTCCATCATCCTCCTCATGTTCTTCTTCTTCCTCTTCCTCCTCCATCATCCTCCTCATGTTCTTCTTCTTCTCCTCTTCCTTTTCAATCCACTCTCCTCCCTCTTCCTCCATCTCTTCTCTACTTCTCTTCCTCCATCTCTTCTCTCCTTCCATCTCCTCTCTTCTTTTACTCATCTCCTTCTCTTCTCCTCTCCTCTTCCTCGATCTCCTTCTCTTCTCCTCTCTCCTCTTTACCATCTCCTTCTCTTCTCCTCTCCTCTTCCTCCATCTCCTTCTTCTCCTCCCTGTCTCTCAGATCAGATAATCCCTCCTGTTGTCGTGTCTCCACTACAGTGTCTTCAGATAATAACCCTCCTGTTGTCCTCTCCACTACAGTGTCTTCAGATAATAACCCTCCTGTTGTCGTGTCTCCACTACAGTGTCTTCAGATAATAACCCTCCTGTTGTCATATCTCCACTACAGTGTCTTCAGATAATAACCCTCCTGTTGTCGTGTCTCCACTACAGTGTCTTCAGATAATAACCCTCCTGTTGTCGTGTCTCCACTACAGTGTCTTCAGATAATAACCCTCCTGTTGTCGTGTCTCCACTACAGTGTCTTCAGATAATAACCCTCCTGTTGTCGTGTCTCCACTACAGTGTCTTCAGATAATAACCCTCCTGTTGTCATGTCTCCACTACAGTGTCTTCAGATAATAACCCTCCTGTTGTCGTGTCTCCACTACAGTGTCTTCAGATAATAACCCTCAGATAATCAGATACCCTCCTGTTGTCGTGTCTCCACTACAGTGTCTTCAGATAATAACCCTCCTGTTGTCGTGTCTCCACTACAGTGTCTTCAGATAATAACCCTCCTGTTGTCGTGTCTCCACTACAGTGTCTTCAGATAATAACCCTCCTGTTGTCATGTCTCCACTACAGTGTCTTCAGATAATAACCCTCCTGTTGTCGTGTCTCCACTACAGTGTCTTCAGATAATAACCCTCCTGTTGTCGTGTCTCCACTACAGTGTCTTCAGATAATAACCCTCCTGTTGTCGTGTCTCCACTACAGTGTCTTCAGATTTCACTGCAGATGAGAGGTTGGAGATTGAGAGCATGAAGATGCATAAGAGAGACCTGCTAGAGGACATCCAGGTAAACACACGGATGCACGCACACACACACACACACACACACACACACACACACACACACACACACACACACACACACACACACACACACACACACACACACACACACACACACACACACACACACACACACACACACACACACACAGAGGTCTATGGTCTATGAATCACCCTTGTCTGAACATCCTTTTCCAGAAGCTAAAGATGGAGATTGACAAAGTCATGGCTGAAGTTCAAGACTTTGAGTCTACAGAGGAGAAGTGAGTGGCCTTTAATCTTTTATCCTTCCTTAACCATTATCACTGTTCTTCTTTTTAACCATTAGGCTTGTGCATTCCCTATTCATTCCCTATTAATTCCCTATTCACCCCCTATTCACCCCCTATTCATAGCCTGCTCACCCCCTATTCATTCCCTATTCACCCCCTATTCATTCCCTATTCACCCCCTATTCAGAGCCTGCTCACCCCACATTCACCCCCTATTCATAGCCTGCTCACCCCCTATTCATTCCCTATTCACCCCCTATTCATAGCCTGCTCAACCCCTATTCATTCCCTATTCACCCCCTATTCATAGCCTGCTCATCCCCTATTCACCCCCTATTCATAGCCTGCTCACCCCCTATTCACCCCCTATTCAGAGCCTGCTCACCCCACATTCACCCCCTATTCATAGCTCACCCCCTATTCATAGCCTGCTCACCCCTATTCATTCCCTATTCACCCCCTATTCATAGCCTGCTCAACCCCTATTCATTCCCTATTCACCCCCAATTCATAGCCTGCTCCCCCTATTCCCCCTATTCATAGCCTGCTCACCCCCTATTCACCCCCCCTATTCATAGCCTGCTCACCCCCTATTCACCCCCTATTCATAGCCTGCTCACCCCACATTCACCCCCTATTCATAGCCTGCTCACCCCCTATTCACCCCCTATTCATAGCCTGCTCACCCCTATTCACCCCCTATTCATAGCCTTCACCCCCTATTCATAGCCTGCTCACCCCACATTCACCCCCTATTCATAGCCTGCTCACCCCCTATTCATTCCCTATTCACCCCCTATTCATAGCCTGCTCAACCCCTATTCATTCCCTATTCACCCCCAATTCATAGCCTGCTCACCCCCTATTCACCCCCTATTCATAGCCTGCTCACCCCCTATTCACCCCCTATTCATAGCCTGCTCACCCCCTATTCATCCCCTAATCAGTCCCTGTTCATTCCTTATCCATCCTTTACACGTGTTGTCCTTTATTAACTATGTGGTCATCTTTTATGAACTTATTATTCTTTGCTGATGAATCACTTCTTCACTAGTTGAACATGTCTTATAATTTCCTGTCCTGTAGCTAACAACCCAGACAATGAATTACACCAACCTACTTCACTGCATCGTGTTTGTTTACAAGATCATTGGTTAAGAAGTTATTCTGTTATTGTTTTCTGTCTATGCAGCAAAGTCCTTGAGAAAGGAAAGCAGTTCTCAAGCGGGAAGAAGAAATTCAACATGGAGCCTAAAAAGGTGAGTGAACAAATGGTCTGTCATCGTGAGAGAGAGAGGGGAGGAGAGTAGCGAGAGCAAACCACATCCTGTCCCCTCTGTGTGGGAGGAGGAAATGTTGGGGGGGGTTAGGAGCATGTGAGACCACCTACAAGTAAGTACACACGTACACAGACACACTGAAGCCATGATGACATCATACTTGACCTATGAACCACAGCTCTGTATAGGTAGGTTGTGGCTGGAACAAATTATGACATTTTTCCTAAATTCTTACAAGGTTTAGTCTGAGAGAGTGGTACAGTCCACTCATATCACCTTTGAATGTTTGGACACAGGAAAGTGGTTTGTGTGTGTGCCTGAGCCACCTTCTCAGGTCAAACAGAGGCTCCACTATGGGCTTCCTTTCTGACAGGAAGATGCATCTCTCATAACAGCAGCAATGCCTTGTGCGTGTCTCATCAAGACAACGCACTGTGGTTAAAGTTCAACCACAGCATCATAGTTCATAGCTGTGACAACCATCTCACAACATGCATCTGTTGTCACCCGTTACCTTCTATTCTCCTGGACTAGATACAGAGTTAGGTAAAGAATACCAGCTATCTGAGTCAGGGAAAGACATTGGTGGAATGTCAGGTGATGTCTGAAGTTAAATCGTGTG
>NW_024609675.1:105000-152500 GCF_018296145.1 Oncorhynchus tshawytscha
GACATCATCCCTCCCTCTCTAAACACCTTCCTCTAACCTCACCTCTCTCTACAGGACAAGGAGCCCAGAGACATCATCCCTCCCTCTCTAACCTCATCTCTCTCTACAGGACAAGGAGCCCAGAGACATCATCCCTCCCTCTCTAAACTCCTTCCTCTAACCTCATCTCTCTCTACAGGACAAGGAGCCCAGAGACATCATCCCTCCCTCTCTAAACACCTTCCTCTAACCTCACCTCTCTCTACAGGACAAGGAGCCCAGAGACATCATCCCTCCCTCTCTAAACACCTCACCTCTCTCTCTAAAGGACAAGGAGCCCAGAGACATCATCCCTCCCTCTCTAAAGTCCTTCCTCACCTCACCTCTCTGTACAGGACAAGGAGCCCAGAGACATCATCCCTCCCTCTCTAAAGTCCTTCCTCTAACCTCACCTCTCTGTACAGGACAAGGAGCCCAGAGACATCATCCCTCCCTCTCTAAAGTCCTTCCTCTAACCTCACCTCTCTGTACAGGACAAGGAGCCCAGAGACATCATCCCTCCCTCTCTAAAGTCCTTCCTCTAACCTCACCTCTCTGTACAGGACAAGGAGCCCAGAGACATCATCCCTCCCTCTCTAAAGTCCTTCCTCTAACCTCACCTCTCTGTACAGGACAAGGAGCCCAGAGACATCATCCCTCCCTCTCTAACTCCACCACACACACACACACACACACACACACACACACAACACAGATAGACTTCCTCTAACCTCACCTCTCTGTACAGGACAAGGAGCCCAGAGACATCATCCCTCCCTCTCTAAACACCTTCCTCTAACCTCACCTCTCTGTACAGGACAAGGAGCCCAGAGACATCATCCCTCCCTCTCTAAACTCCTTCCTCTAACCTCACCTCTCTCTACAGGACAAGGAGCCCAGAGACATCATCCCTCCCTCTCTAAACTCCTTCCTCTAACCTCACCTCTCTCTACAGGACAAGGAGCCCAGAGACATCATCCCTCCCTCTCTAAACTCCTTCCTCTAACCTCACCTCTCTCTACAGGACAAGGAGCCCAGAGACATCATCCCTCCCTCCCTAAAGTCCTTCTAACCTCACCTCTCTGTACAGGACAAGGAGCCCAGAGGCATCATCCCTCCCTTCCTCTAACCTCACCTCTCTGTACAGGACAAGGAGCCCAGAGACATCATCCCCCTCCCTCCTCTAACCTCACCTCTCTGTACAGGACAAGGAGCCCAGAGACATCATCCCTCCCTCTCTAAACTCCTTCCTCTAACCTCACCTCTCTGTACAGGACAAGGAGCCCAGAGACATCATCCCTCCCCCTCTAACCTCACCTCTCTCTACAGGACAAGGAGCCCAGAGGCATCATCCCTCTGGAGAACCTGTGTGTGAGAGAGGTGGTGTATGCACGCAAACCGGTAAGAATACAATACCCTTAGACACTCATCCTTCAGTGTGTGAGTGTGTGTGTGTGTGTGTGCGCGTGTGTTTGTGCGCCATGTGCGTGAAAGAGAGAGAGTGAGAGCGGACCAGTAAGAATGCACTACTCACCCTTACTTATCCTTCCGTGTGATTGACTTGATTGCTCCTGTCTGTTTCTCTGTGTTCCTCAGTACTGTCTGGAGCTGTATAACCCCAACAGCAGGGGTCAGAAGATCAAGGCGTGTAAGACAGAGACAGACGGCAGAGTGGTGGAAGGGAAACACCAGTCATACATGATCTGTGCCGCTACCGCTGAGGAACGAGACACATGGATAGAGAGCATCAGGTACTACGCATGGAAGAACACACTGGTGGGAGGAGCTACAGGAGAATACACACACGCCAGTGGAGGCTGGCGGGAGGAGCTATAGGAGGACGTGCTCATTGTATTGGCTGGAGTGGCATATATGGAACGGAGTCAAAGGTTCCCATGTGTTTTGGTGTGTTTGATACCGTTCAATTGATTCCATTCCAGCCATTACAATGAGCCCATCCTCCTATAGCTCCTCCCAGTTCCACCACACACACACACACACACACACACACACAGATAGACAACACAGTGACTAGAGTCTCCCGACCAATCAGGAGGCAGACATTCCAGAACGTCGCGATTCAAAACCAAAGTTTGCAGGCAAAACCTTTGCAGTGGTTTTAGTGAAGGTAGTTCGCCACTCGTTAAAAAGAACCTCTGTGGTCTCCATCTTACCAACTATTTGATTTAAGCGGTAGAGCAGTGACCTAGGCAGTGACGTACTGTAGTTCCTCTATGTTGCCTAGGCTGGGCTTTTAGAGGCTACACACGCAATCACCACACCATTAACAACCCACCATCCTGATATGTCACGTTACAGAGCCAGCATCACCAAGGACCCCTTCTATGACCTGGTGTCGGTGCGTAAGAAGAAGGTGATCAACCAGGCTCCCCAAGACTGAGACAGGACAGCACCCCCTGTGGATCAATCACAGTACTGCATCACAGAGGGAGATGGAACCCCTACAGCAAATAGTACAATCAATAGACTTAGGTTCAGGTTCAGTTGAACTGACTAAGCATTGGGAACCTGGACACTTTCAACAGTGAGAATGAGGACCTTCTACCTTAAAAAGGAATTAGAAATGAACTTTTGTCATAATGAGAATTGAGGGATAATTTGTTTTGTTGCAAGAAGAGTTCCTGAGAAGACTGGTGGGGACTGATTTGGACTTTTATCTGGATTAAACAGATGGAACTGTGTACTGTCTGGAAGAGGGACTTCTCCTTTTCAACCACCGCTGTGTCAAAGGACTTCCTTCTTACCCTGTGAGATGAAATACTGTCATTGTCAACAGCTGTCAACGTGACCTGTACATACTGTTTGTTGAGGTGGTGACAGAAGCGAAGCCAAGAGAGCGGTTTCTCATGTACATACTGCAGATAGATACGACCTCAAGCATGGCTGATTCCACCTACTGTCCTTGTATGACTCTTTGACTGTGTCCCAAATGGTGCCCTATTCTCTATACAGTGCACTACTTTCCACCAGAGCCTTATGGACCCTGGTCAAAAGTGGTGCACTAAATAGGGAACAGGGTGCCATTTAAGATGCTGTTATAAGACCTCTGTGTCTGGTTTATCATACCTGTTCTATGTACAGGATGTACATCATGCTAATAGATACCACCTCGATCGTTGCTGGCTTCGGCAAATGTACTGGGGCGGCAGGTAGTCTAGTGGTTAAGAGTATTGGGCCAGTTGCCACGAGGCCGCTGGTTCGAATCCCCGAGCCTCCTAAGTGAAAAACTGTTGATGTGCCCTTGAGCAAGGCGCATGACCCATAATGCTCCTGTAAATTGCTCTGGATCAGGGTGTCTGTTAAATGACTGAAATGTATTTGTCTCTGTATGCTAATACTGTGGAGAGGATCTCTGAGTCGCCTGGTTATTGTATCTGTTCTGTGTCTATAGATGAGACTGCATTGGTTAGAGAGAGAAACCATCACATCTCACCAGGACGTCAACACAGTATTTATATCACAGAGGTGAATAGAGACAGCATACAAACACACAAACAACTCTTCTGTCACCGTCATGCCACACAAGCACCAAACACACACACAACCTGGGAGTACATATTCACAACCTGGGAGTACACACACAGACCCTGGGAGTACATATACAGAACCTGGGAGTACATATACAGAACCTGGGAGTACACACACAGAACCTGGGAGTACATATACAGAACCTGGGAGTACATATACAGAACCTGGGAGTACACATACAGAACCTGGGAGTACACTTACAGAACCTGGGAGTACATATACAGAACCTGGGAGTACATACACAGAACCTGGGAGTACACACACAGAACCTGGGAGTACACTTACAGAACCTGGGAGTACATATACAGAACCTGGGAGTACACACACAGAACCTGGGAGTACACTTACAGAACCTGGGAGTACACACACAGAACCTGGGAGTACACACACAGAACCTGGGACTACATATACAGAACCTGGGAGTACACATACAGAACCTGGGAGTACACATACAGAACCTGGGAGTACACATACAGAACCTGGGAGTACACATACAGAACCTGGGAGTACACATACAGAACCTGGGAGTACACATACAGAACCTGGGAGTACACATACAGAACCTGGGAGTACACATACAGAACCTGGGAATATACAGAACCTGGGAGTACACATACAGAACCTGGGAGTACATATACAGAACCTGGGAGTACATATACAGAACCTGGGAGTACACATACAGAACCTGGGAGTACACTTACAGAACCTGGGAGTACATATACAGAACCTGGGAGTACATATACAGAACCTGGGAGTACACATACAGAACCTGGGAGTACACATACAGAACCTGGGAGTACATATACAGAACCTGGGAGTACACATACAGAACCTGGGAGTACATACACAGAACCTGGGAGTACATACACAGAACCTGGGAGTACACATACAGAACCTGGGAGTACACATACAGAACCTGGGAGTACATATACAGAACCTGGGAGTACATATACAGAACCTGGGAGTACATATACAGAACCTGGGAGTACACATACAGAACCTGGGAGTACATATACAGAACCTGGGAGTACACATACAGAACCTGGGAGTACACATACAGAACCTGGGAGTACACATACAGAACCTGGGAGTACACACATACAGAACCTGGGAGTACACATACAGAACCTGGGAGTACATATACAGAACCTGGGAGTACACATACAGAACCTGGGTACACATACAGAACCTGGGAGTACAGAACCTGGGGGATACAGAACCTGGGAGTACAGAACATACAGAACATACAGAACATACAGAACCTGGGAGTACACATACAGAACCTGGGAGTACACATACAGAACCTGGGAGTACACATACAGAACCTGGGAGTACACATACAGAACCTGGGAGTACACATACAGAACCTGGGAGTACACATACAGAACCTGGGAGTACATATACAGAACCTGGGAGTACATATACAGAACCTGGGAGTACATATACAGAACCTGGGAGTACATATACAGAACCTGGGAGTACATATACAGAACCTGGGAGTACATATACAGAACCTGGGAGTACATATACAGAACCTGGGAGTACATATACAGAACCTGGGAGTACATATACAGAACCTGGGAGTACACATACAGAACCTGGGAGTACACTATACAGAACCTGGGAGTACATATATAGAACCTGGGAGTACATATACAGAACCTGGGAGTACACATACAGAACCTGGAGTACACATACAGAACCTGGGAGTACACATACAGAACCTGGGAGTACACATACAGAACCTGGGAGTACACATACAGAACCTGGGAGTACACATACAGAACCTGGGAGTACACATACAGAACCTGGGAGTACACATACAGAACCTGGGAGTACACATACAGAACCTGGGAGTACACATACAGAACCTGGGAG
The DNA here is from genome assembly GCF_018296145.1 of Oncorhynchus tshawytscha. Taxonomy (NCBI): domain Eukaryota; kingdom Metazoa; phylum Chordata; class Actinopteri; order Salmoniformes; family Salmonidae; genus Oncorhynchus; species Oncorhynchus tshawytscha. Next base: position 110,446 of record NW_024609675.1, read on the forward strand.
TACATATACAGAACCTGGGAGTACATATATACAACCTGGGAGTACATATACAGAACCTGGGAGTACACACACAGAACCTGGGAGTACATATACAGAACCTGGGAGTACACATACACAACCTGGGAGTACACATACAGAACCTGGGAGTACACATACAGAACCTGGGAGTACACATACAGAACCTGGGAGTACATATACAGAACTATTGTCTCTACCATGTTCTTCTATTCATGTTTATTTTTTATCTTGTTCTTTAATTGTTCAATTGATTATTTAATAAATGGCAAACAAAGGCCATTGTGAACATGTCAGATTACTAGGTGGTAGTTGCCTGTAAGCACAGATCTAGGATCAGCTCCCTCTCTCCCAGTCCTATTCTCAACCATCAGAGTTAATATTAAACCGACCTTAGATCAGTGGTCAGGGGTAAATCCACCAATAGGGTGAGAGCAGTAAGTCCTGTTTTCAGTCAGAAGGAAAGGGACACCTGCATGTTCCGGTTGAACACACACACACACACACAAACACAGGTTACTCCATCTCTCACTTCCTCTTACTGTGTGTGTGTGTGTGTGTGTGTGTGTGTGTGTGTGTGTGTGTGGACGTGTTTAACTACCATAACTATAAAGAGCAGTAAACAAACAAGAATTGGAGAAATTGGGGACATTTTGTTCGTCCCCAAGAGGTCAAATGCTGTTTCTAGGGGGTTAAGGTTAGAATTAGTTTTAGGGTTAGAATTACGTTAAAGGTTAGTTAGGAGCTAGGGTTAGTTTTGGGGTTAGGGTTAAAAAGCCTTGGTTTCATGCATGTCAACACCCGAAGCCTCCTCCCTAAGTTTGTTTTACTCACTGCTCTAGCACACTCTGCTAACCCTGATGTCCTTGCTGTGTCTGAATCCTGGCTCAGGAAGGCCACCAAAAATTCATAGATTTCCATACCCAACTATAACATCTTCCGTCAAGATAGAACTGCCAAAGGGGGAGGAGTTGCAGTCTACTGCAGAGATAGCCTGCAAAGTAATGTCATACTTTCCAGGTCCATACCCAAACAGTTCGAACTACTAATTTTGAAAATTACTCTCTCCAGAAATAAGTCTCTCACTGTTGCCGCCTGCTACCGACCCCCCTCAGCTCCCAGCTGTGCCCTGGACACCATCTGTGAATTGATCGCCCCCATCTAGCCTCAGAGTTTGTTCTGTTAGGTGACCTAAACTGGGATATGCTTAACACCCCGCCAGTCCTACAATCTAAGCTAGATGCCCTCAATCTCACACAAATCATCAAGGAACCCACCAGGTACAACCCTAACTCTGTAAACAAGGGCACCCTCATAGACGTCATCCTGACTAACTGGCCCTCCAAATACACCTCCACTGTCTTCAACCAGGATCTCAGCGATCACTGCCTCATTGCCTGTATCCGCTACGGAGCCGCAGTCAAACGACCACCCCTCATCACTGTCAAACGCTTCCTAAAACACTTCTGTGAGCAGGCCTTTCTAATCGACCTGGCCCGGGTATCCCGGAAGGACATTGACCTCATCCCGTCAGTTGAGGATGCCTGGTCATTCTTTAAAGTAACTTCCTCACCATTTTAGATAAGCATGCTCCGTTCAAAAAATGCAGAACTAAGAACAGATACAGCCCTTGGTTCACTCCAGACCTGACTGCCCTCGACCAGCACAAAAACATCCTGTGGCAGACTGCAATAGCATCGAATAGTCCCCGTGATATGCAACTGTTCAGGGAAGTCCGGAACCAATACACGCAGTCAGTCAGGAAAGCTAAGGCCAGCTTCTTCAGGCAGAAGTTTGCATCCTGTAGCTCCAACTCCAAAAAGTTCTGGGACACTGTGAAGGCCATGGAGAACAAGAGCACCTCCTCCCAGCTGCCCACTGCACTGAGGCTAGGTAACACGGTCACCACCGATAAATCCATGATTATCGAAAACTTCATTAAGCATTTCTCAACGGCTGGCCATGCCTTCCGCCTGGCTACTCCAACCTCGGCCAACAGCTCCGCCACCCCGGCAGCTCCGCGCCCAAGCCTCTCCAGGTTCTCCTTTACCCAAATCCAGATAGCAGATGTTCTGAAAGAGCTGCAAAACCTGGACCCGTACAAATCAGCTGGGCTTGACAATCTGGACCCCCTATTTCTGAAACTATCCGCCGCCATTGTCGCAACCCCTATTACCAGCCTGTTCAACCTCTCTTTCATATCGTCTGAGATCCCCAAGGATTGGAAAGCTGCCGCAGTCATCCCCCTCTTCAAAGGGGGAGACACCCTGGACCCAAACTGTTACAGACCTATATCCATCCTGCCCTGCCTATCTAAGGTCTTCGAAAGCCAAGTCAACAAACAGGTCACTGACCATCTCGAATCCCACCGTACCTTCTCCGCTGTGCAATCTGGTTTCCGAGCCGGTCACGGGTGCACCTCAGCCACACTCAAGGTACTAAACGATATCATAACCGCCATCGATAAAAGACAGTACTGTGCAGCCGTCTTCATCGAACTTGCCAAGGCTTTCGACTCTGTCAATCACCATATTCTTATCTGCAGACTCAGTAGCCTCGGTTTTTCGGATGACTGCCTTGCCTGGTTCACCAATTACTTTGCAGACAGAGTTCAGTGTGTCAAATCGGAGGGCATGCTGTCCGGTCCTCTGGCAGTCTCTATGGGGGTGCCACAGGGTTCAATTCTCGGGCCGACTCTTTTCTCTGTATATATCAATGATGTTGCTCTTGCTGCGGGCGATTCCCTGATCCACCTCTACGCAGACGACACCATTCTATATACTTTCGGCCCGTCAATGGACACTGTGCTATCTAACCTCCAAACAAGCTTCAATGCCATACAACACTCCTTCCGTGGCCTCCAACTGCTCTTAAACGCTAGTAAAACCAAATGCATGCTTTTCAACCGATCGCTGCCTGCACCCGCATGCCCGACTAGCATCACCACCCTGGATGGTTCCGACCTTGAATATGTGGACATCTATAAGTACCTAGGTGTCTGGCTAGACTGTAAACTCTCCTTCCAGACTCATATCAAACATCTCCAATCGAAAATCAAATCAAGAGTCGGCTTTCTATTCCGCAACAAAGCCTCCTTCACTCACGCCGCCAAGCTTACCCTAGTAAAACTGACTATCCTACCGATCCTCGACTTCGGCGATGTCATCTACAAAATGGCTTCCAACACTCTACTCAGCAAACTGGATGCAGTCTATCACAGTGCCATCCGTTTTGTCACTAAAGCACCTTATACCACCCACCACTGCGACTTGTATGCTCTAGTCGGCTGGCCCTCGCTACATATTCGTCGCCAGACCCACTGGCTCCAGGTCATCTACAAGTCCATGCTAGGTAAAGCTCCGCCTTATCTCAGTTCACTGGTCACGATGGCAACACCCATCCGTAGCACGCGCTCCAGCAGGTGTATCTCACTGATCATCCCTAAAGCCAACACCTCATTTGGCCGCCTTTCGTTCCAGTACTCTGCTGCCTGTGACTGGAACGAATGCAAAAATCACTGAAGTTGGAGACTTTTATCTCCCTCACCAACTTCAAACATCAGCTATCTGAGCAGCTAACCGGTCGCTGCAGCTGTACATAGTCTATTGGTAAATAGCCCACCCATTTTCACCTACCTCATCCCCATACTGTTTTTATTTATTTACTTTTCTGCTCTTTTGCACACCAATATCTCTACCTGTACATGACCATCTGATCATTTATCACTCCAGTGTTAATCTGCAAAATTGTAATTATTCGCCTACCTCATGCCTCTTGCACACATTGTATATAGACTCCCCTTTTGTTTTCTACTGTGTTATTGACTTGTTAATTGTTTATTCCATGTGTAACTCTGTGTTGTCTGCTCACACTGCTATGCTTTATCTTGGCCAGGTCGCAGTTGCAAATGAGAACTTGTTCTCAACTAGCCTACCTGGTTAAATAAAGGTGTTCTCAACTAGCCTACCTGGTTAAATAAAGGTGTTCTCAACTAGCCTACCTGATTAAATAAAGGTGTTCTCAACTAGCCTACCTGGTTAAATAAAGGTGTTCTCAACTAGCCTACCTGGTTAAATAAAGGTGTTCTCAACTAGCCTACCTGATTAAATAAAGGTGTTCTCAACTAGCCTACCTGGTTAAATAAAGGTGTTCTCAACTAGCCTACCTGATTAAATAAAGGTGTTCTCAACTAGCCTACCTGATTAAATAAAGGTGTTCTCAACTAGCCTACCTGATTAAATAAAGGTGTTCTCAACTAGCCTACCTGGTTAAATAAAGGTGTTCTCAACTAGCCTACCTGATTAAATAAAGGTGTTCTCAACTAGCCTACCTGATTAAATAAAGGTGTTCTCAACTAGCCTACCTGATTAAATAAAGGTGTTCTCAACTAGCCTACCTGGTTAAATAAAGGTGTTCTCAACTAGCCTACCTGATTAAATAAAGGTGTTCTCAACTAGCCTACCTGGTTAAATAAAGGTGTTCTCAACTAGCCTACCTGGTTAAATAAAGGTGTTCTCAACTAGCCTACCTGGTTAAATAAAGGTGTTCTCAACTAGCCTACCTGATTAAATAAAGGTGTTCTCAACTAGCCTACCTGGTTAAATAAAGGTGTTCTCAACTAGCCTACCTGATTAAATAAAGGTGTTCTCAACTAGCCTACCTGATTAAATAAAGGTGTTCTCAACTAGCCTACCTGATTAAATAAAGGTGTTCTCAACTAGCCTACCTGATTAAATAAAGGTGTTCTCAACTAGCCTACCTGATTAAATAAAGGTGTTCTCAACTAGCCTACCTGATTAAATAAAGGTGTTCTCAACTAGCCTACCTGGTTAAATAAAGGTGTTCTCAACTAGCCTACCTGATTAAATAAAGGTGTTCTCAACTGGCCTACCTGATTAAATAAAGGTGTTCTCAACTAGCCTACCTGATTAAATAAAGGTGTTCTCAACTGGCCTACCTGATTAAATAAAGGTGTTCTCAACTAGCCTACCTGGTTAAATAAAGGTGTTCTCAACTAGCCTACCTGATTAAATAAAGGTGTTCTCAACTAGCCTACCTGATTAAATAAAGGTGTTCTCAACTAGCCTACCTGATTAAATAAAGGTGTTCTCAACTAGCCTACCTGGTTAAATAAAGGTGTTCTCAACTAGCCTACCTGATTAAATAAAGGTGTTCTCAACTAGCCTACCTGGTTAAATAAAGGTGTTCTCAACTAGCCTACCTGGTTAAATAAAGGTGTTCTCAACTAGCCTACCTGGTTAAATAAAGGTGTTCTCAACTAGCCTACCTGATTAAATAAAGGTGTTCTCAACTAGCCTACCTGGTTAAATAAAGGTGTTCTCAACTAGCCTACCTGATTAAATAAAGGTGTTCTCAACTAGCCTACCTGATTAAATAAAGGTGTTCTCAACTAGCCTACCTGATTAAATAAAGGTGTTCTCAACTAGCCTACCTGATTAAATAAAGGTGTTCTCAACTAGCCTACCTGATTAAATAAAGGTGTTCTCAACTAGCCTACCTGATTAAATAAAGGTGTTCTCAACTAGCCTACCTGGTTAAATAAAGGTGTTCTCAACTAGCCTACCTGATTAAATAAAGGTGTTCTCAACTGGCCTACCTGATTAAATAAAGGTGTTCTCAACTAGCCTACCTGATTAAATAAAGGTGTTCTCAACTGGCCTACCTGATTAAATAAAGGTGTTCTCAACTGGCCTACCTGATTAAATAAAGGTGTTCTCAACTAGCCTACCTGGTTAAATAAAGGTGTTCTCAACTAGCCTACCTGATTAAATAAAGGTGTTCTCAACTAGCCTACCTGATTAAATAAAGGTGTTCTCAACTAGCCTACCTGGTTAAATAAAGGTGTTCTCAACTAGCCTACCTGATTAAATAAAGGTGAAATAAAATAAATAAATAAATAAATGGAAAGGCTTAGGTTCGGGGTTAAGGTTGGGTTAAGGTTAGGGTAAGAGTATGGGTTAAGGTTGGGTTAAGGTTAGGGTAAGAGTATGGGTTAAGGTTGGGTTAAGGTTAGGGTAAGAGTATGGGTTAAGGTTGGGTTAAGGTTAGGGTAAGAGTATGGGTTAAGGTTGGGTTAAGGTTAGGGTAAGAGTATGGGTTAAGGTTGGGTTAAGGTTAGGGTAAGAGTATGGGTTAAGGTTGGGTTAAGGTTGGGGTAAGAGTATGGGTTAAGGTTGGGTTAAGGTTAGGGTAAGAGTATGGGTTAAGGTTGGGTTAAGGTTAGGGTAAGAGTATGGGTTAAGGTTGGGTTAAGGTTAGGGTAAGAGTATGGGTTAAGGTTGGGTTAAGGTTAGGGTAAGAGTATGGGTTAAGGTTGGGTTAAGGTTAGGGTAAGAGTATGGGTTAAGGTTGGGTTAAGGTTAGGGTAAGAGTATGGGTTAAGGTTGGGTTAAGGTTAGGGTAAGAGTATGGGTTAAGGTTGGGTTAAGGTTAGGTAAGAGTATGGGTTAAGGTTGGGTTAAGGTTAGGGTAAGAGTATGGGTTAAGGTTGGGTTAAGGTTAGGGTAAGAGTATGGGTTAAGGTTGGGTTAAGGTTAGGGTAAGAGTATGGGTTAAGGTTGGGTTAAGGTTAGGGTAAGAGTATGGGTTAAGGTTGGGTTAAGGTTAGGGTAAGAGTATGGGTTAAGTTTGGGTTAAGGTTAGGGTAAGAGTATGGGTTAAGGTTGGGTTAAGGTTAGGGTAAGAGTATGGGTTAAGGTTGGGTTAAGGTTAGGGTAAGAGTAGGTTAAGGTTGGGTTAAGGTTAGGGTAAGAGTATGGGTTAAGGTTGGGTTAAGGTTAGGGTAAGAGTATGGGTTAAGGTTGGGTTAAGGTTAGGGTAAGAGTATGGGTTAAGGTTGGGTTAAGGTTAGGGTAAGAGTATGGGTTAAGGTTGGGTTAAGGTTAGGGTAAGAGTATGGGTTAAGGTTGGGTTAAGGTTAGGGTAAGAGTATGGGTTAAGGTTGGGTTAAGGTTAGGGTAAGAGTATGGGTTAAGGTTGGGTTAAGGTTAGGGTAAGAGTATGGGTTAAGGTTGGGTTAAGGTTAGGGTAAGAGTATGGGTTAAGGGTTAGGGAAAATAGGATTTTGAATGGGACTGAATTGTGTGTCCCCACAAAGTTAGCTGTACAAGACTGTGCGTGTGTGTGTGCGTGTCCAACACTGATCTCTATAGAGAAGTGACCCCTGCTGGTGGTGTTGGGAACAACACCCTAGACAAAAGGACCATCTCCTCATCTGACAAAACTAACAGTGGTACAACCCAAACCTCCTTATCCATTTCTAATGGACATAACCTATTGTCTCATACCATTATGGTTCTGTGTTGTATTGAGAAAACTTAACACAAACTGAGTCTGTATCAATGGCATAGCCTGGATATAGCCTGTGTATAGCCTGGATAAAGCCTGGATACTCCAGGGTGAAGTTTCTCCTCTGTGCAGATCTAGGATCAGTTCCCCTCCCCCAATCCTAACCTTAGCCATTAGCGGGGGGAAATGTCAAACTGACCCCAGATCAGCGTTTATGGTCAGTTGGGCCAGTGATGAGCGAACAGTGGTCTTTAGTCATCAACACCTCTCATTGCCTTCCTGTGTGCCTCTGTACTTCCTGTTTCAGTGTTGCGCCACACACACATCGGTCCTCCCTTGCATCAGTTCCCCTCACGCCTGTGGTTCCTCTCTGTGGTTAGAGCTGTAGCAAACACCCAGAGAGGAGGGAGGGATGGGCGGGGAGTGTGTGAGAGAGAGAGAGAGAGAGAGAGACTTAGAACTGTGCAAACACCCAGAGAGAGGGGGAGAGGGTGAAGGGCAGAGAGAGATCAAGAGGGAGATGGGGAGGGGATACGATGTATTTGTGAGGAAGTGACCATGCTTGGTCCCATCAGCAACACAGTGCACAACGAGTCCACCACCCACACACACGTCAGAGCGTCAGAACAAGTGTTACAGCTATTGAATCTATTCTGCTCAATCAGGTCAACAGCCACTAGATGGCAGACCAGAGTCATCACTGTCTACAATGCCTTCACTGAAGACAAAGACATGACCACAGAAACCTTAAACCTCATCCATCACACATAACTACCACTGGTGAATCAGGCCACAAATGTTACACGACTAGAAAACTCTGAAAAACATGATTGTTTTTAATGTACTGAATAAACACACACTCAAATACCCATTCAGATCCATTTCACAACCCCCTTATCATTGACATCTGTTGGTCACAGCATGAAACACACACATGAATTAATTCCACATAAATGACATACAAGACTTCACAAGGCAACATGACGTTATTCTTTACATGGTCAAAGAAGAATCACAGACTTGGTGCTCAGTGACAGCGCTTCTTCAACCTGGAATCCATAGTGATGAAACCGCCACGTCCACGTTACACTATTACGACAACGAAGACGTTACTTCAAACATGGATGCTCTTTTCCTCAAAAGAAAAAAACAACTAATGTGCCTGGGGGCGGGGCCAGTGGCGCTGTTCCACCTATCGCCGGTCTCTGCTCTAAGGACGGCTCTGTTTGTCCAGAGAATATCCCTGTACAGAGCAAGTAGAATTGACACATTATAGTAATTATTGCACCAGATCCCAAAGGTATTATTGAATCCCACAGAGAACCAGTTGAGTGGGGTGGTTTGAATCCGGAGTGACTCAGGTTTTGAATCAGGATGGACTACATTTGTTCTTTGTTGACGGCCTACGGCTCTTCAAGCCTGCAAGAAAGAAAGAAAGAAAGAAAGGAGGGAAGGAGTAAAATAGTACAATGGTTAAATGACTTGAGAGAGATAAACAGAGATATACAGGTATCGACATAACGCCGAGAGAGGGAGAAGGAGAGGATCAAACTGAGCTAAAATAATGAGACAAGAAAAACAACTTACTGTCATTGTCCTGTGTGTTGACAGTCTGTTGAGAAGCACTCTTCAGGCTCATTTTAAACTTCTTACTCTTCATTGGTTGTTTCACCATGACTTCAAGGTTATTCATCTCCTCCATACTATTGGTTCCCAACGATGTGGGGGAGGAGATTGGACTGGTTGCCGGGCTATCACCCCCGGTGTCCACGCTCTGATTGGCTGTCGATTTCCCCTTGAAGAGTTTCCTAAAAGAAGAGCGGGATTTCTTCTCCAAAATGCTGTTGGTTTTTTTCGGCCCCACCTTGCCTCCGTCGGGTGGTAGCGGGGTGAGTTGATCCAACCACTCACTGTTCACCTGCATTAGTCCCTCAGGACCCGCAGTTATAGCTGTCTTTTCTATGCCTGGTAGATCCTGCAAGGACCCCATCAGTCCAGGAACACTATTCCCGTACACCAAAGAGTATTTGGGGTTGTGGTATTTATGTGCAGGCACCTGGAGATCACCTCCACGCGAGTTGCCTAGACTGACCTGGAATCTGGATGTGGCGGCTCGTAACTGGGGTTTTACGGGCGCCACTTTGAGCCGCGCGGCGGTGGCCATGTTGGGAGGTGGGCTGAGGTTGAACTCCTTGTAGAGGTCCAGTTTTTCAGACACGGCGTAGAGCTCGCAGAAGTCGCGGTCGAAGAAGTCGATCACCTGGCCAGTCATGACCGTGATCATGTTGCGGTCCATCCGAGACGAACTCCATGAGAAGCTAGAGGAGAAGAAGATCACAAGAACAATGTTTACGTCTTCAATAAAGACACAGTGAAACACACACAGCAAGAGAAGCTAGAGGAGAAGAACAGATGTGTTATGTCTTGGAAATAAACACACAGTAACACACACACACACACACACGACAGAGCGGGAGAGAGAAAGAGAGGAAGAGAGAAAGAAGGAAAGAGAGGGAGAGAGAGGGAAAAGGAGAGAGAGAAATAGAGGAGAGAGAGAGAGAAAGAGAGAGATAGAGAAGAGAGAGAGAGAGAAGAGAGAGAGAAGGAAAGAGGGAGAGAGAGGGAAGAGGAGAGAGAGAGAGAGAGAAGGAAAGAGAGGGAAGAGAGAAAGAGAGAAATAGAGGAGAGAGAAAGAGAGAAATAGAGGAGAGAGAAAGAGAGAGAGAGAGAAAGATAGAGAGAGAGAGAAGTATACAGCTACTTTCTCTCACCTGTAGGAGCCGAACATGACTTTGTCCCCATCCACCAGCATGTATTTACTACACAAAGAACCAAGGAGTCTACCGAAGGACAGACCCAACCCTGTCCCCTGAACTGTACGAGTCCTGATGTTCTGAAAGATACAACACAGTTACATAAAGGGTTATGGTAACCTGACACAGTCATAAACAAAACGCACGCAGACCAGCAAGATTCTCCAAACACACAGAAAGACATCAACTCATGTGTGTTAAAGCTCCCATGTCCAAACTACCATTAACATAGAAGTCTTTTCAATTTAAAATGACAAAAATCACCTGACATTTCATTTATTTAGCAGACGCTCTGATCCAAAGAGACTTACAGTTTTTCCTCACTGGTCCCCCAGGCATGTCACATGATCACACATGACACAGGGCCCTTGTACAACACATAAGTGAGTAGCCTAAGGCCTTCAATGCTCCTCTGCTTCAGGATGAGGGACCGTCTCTTACCCGCAGGTGCTGAGCTCCGACCTGCAGCCTGCAGCACATATCCAGGAAGTGTGGGACCCCGCTGACATCCAACAGGATGTAGACGGCCACGGAGCGCCGTGACGCTGCGTCCAGCAGGTCCTGCAGTATCTGGATGTCTGTCAGCAGGTCCATGACTATAGCTAACACCTGAAAGATACAAAGACAATTAAACTTTATTTAAAAATGTAATACAATCAAACTTTATTTATACACACATGGAGGCAGGGGTAATCAAATACAATCAAACTTTATTTATACACACATGGAGGCAGGGGTAATCAAATACAATCAAACTTTATTTAAACACCTGGAGGGAGAAACACAGCAAATACATTCAAATCAAACTATATTTAATGGTCAACAACTAAATGAAAAAAAACATACAATATACACAATGTATATGAAATATAGGTAGAACAATACATGGAAATAAAAAGTGATTAAGATCAATAGAATCATATCGCTTGAAAGTCAATAAAACAATGAAAAACCTCCCTGCCAAAAGACCATACAACAATCACTGACTGTCAGGCTGAAAGCACAAGCTGGGCCTATAGAAAACACGTAGGCTTATACACTAAACCTGGGGTGCTATAAAGGCTTAGAAACAGTGACATCTTATAAACAGTGCCATTCTTCAAACTTTTATGCCAATTCCTGCAATTCTGCACATTTTACAACGGAGCTGAGAGACAATGTTGCCGTTTTAAATCTAGTTTCCTGCAGTTGTAGGCATTGTGCCATGGCTGAGGCTGTGCTCTTTTCCTCAAACAGCAGAACAAAATGAATGCTGCTAAATTCATTGTTTTGGGACCTTTCAACTTCCTCCCTGAGCTTTAATGTTGGTGATTGTTAGTTCTCAGAGATGATACTATGAACAAATATATATGTCCATTATCTTTACTACATACTTTAGATCTGGTTTTAGTGCTTTAAATTTACACTGAAAGTGTTTTTTCATCCCTAAAATTATATATATATATTTTTTAATCCCCTATCTATTCATCCCCTATCTATTCATCCCCTATCTCTACGTATTTCAATGGAAGAAAAATCCCTGTAGCTGACCCAACACTGATCCAACATGTCTCCTAGTTGCCCCAACACGTCTCCTAGTTGCCCCGAAGCTGCCAGGCTGGCAGAGACAAAGCAGAGACAGAGACAGGTATGTGGGGAGGGGTGTAACACAACATAAAACACTTGAGGAAGGAACTAGAAAGTGGAATCTCAGCTATTATCTTTCCTCAGAACTGGTTCTGTCCTGCCTAGCTTTTACTTTCTGTTTGAAAGGGCCTACCGAGGTGGTTTGAAAGGGCCTACCAAGGTGGTCTGAAAGGGCCTAACGAGGTGGTTTGAAAGGGCCTACCAAGGTGGTTTGAAAGGGCCTACCAAGGTGGTTTGAAAGGGCCTACCAAGGTAGTTTGAAAGGGCCTACCGAGGTGGTTTGAAAGGGCCTACCAAGGTGGTTTGAAAGGGCCTACCAAGGTGGTCTGAAAGGGCCTACCGAGGTGGTTTGAAAGGGCCTACCAAGGTGGTTTGAAAGGGCCTACCAAGGTGGTTTGAAAGGGCCTACCAAGGTAGTTTGAAAGGGCCTACCGAGGTGGTTTGAAAGGGCCTACCAAGGTGGTTTGAAAGGGCCTACCAAGGTGGTTTGAAAGGGCCTACCGAGGTGAGAGAAAGGGCCTACCAAGGTGGTTTGAAACGTAGCTTGAAATATCAGATTCCACGTGGCTTTTGGCTGTTCAGACGGCATGAAAAATAACAGATTGGAATCGGACATGCAAAAAAAAGAGGATTTGAGTCACTTCAGAATGTCAATGGGAACAAGGCTCAACCAGCATGCCTACACAAGCTTTATTCTGGAGACGACCTCGGCAATGGGAACAGGCTCAACCAGCATGCCTACACAAGCTTTATTCTGGAGACCACCTCAGCAATGGGAACAAGGCTCAACCAGCATGCCTACACAAGCTTTATTCTGGAGACGACATCGGCAATGGGAACAGGCTCAACCAGCATGCCTACACAAGCTTTATTCTGGAGACCACCTCAGCAATGGGAACAGGCTCAACCAGCATGCCTACACAAGCTTTATTCTGGAGACCACTTCAGTAATGGGAACAAGGCTCAACCAGCATGCCTACACAAGCTTTTTCTGGAGACGACCTCAGCAATGGGAACAAGGCTCAACCAGCATGCCTACACAAGCTTTATTCTGGAGACGACCTCAGCAATGGGAACAAGGCTCAACCAGCATGCCTACACAAGCTTTATTCTGGAGACGACCTCAGCAATGGGAACAAGGCTCAACCAGCATGCCTACACAAGCTTTATTCTGGAGACCACCTCAGCAATGGGAACAAGGCTCAACCAGCATGCCTACACAAGCTTTATTCTGGAGACGACCTCAGCAGTGGGAACAAGGCTCAACCAGCATGCCTACACAAGCTTTATTCTGGAGACCACCTCAGCAATGGGAACAAGGCTCAACCAGCATGCCTACACAAGCTTTATTCTGGAGACCACCTCAGCAATGGGAACAAGGCTCAACCAGCATGCCTACACAAGCTTTATTCTGGAGACCACCTCAGCAATGGGAAAGGGTGGAGGAGGAAAAGGTTTCTTCATTCACATGAATGTTCTCATTCAGACAAGGAAAAGGCTGTATGCTGACAACATTCTCCAGAGGAAACATGCTGAGTGAAGTGTTCTGTGTTGTAACAACGGGGCCTGTGTTGTGTTCACAAAGCCTGGTACAGTAGGAGTGTTGACCAGCTTGGCCTTTTAGATCATAATGGACCGGGGAGACCTGATCCTAGATCAGCACTCCTACTCTAACACATACACTTTATGAGTATGGGCAAAGAGAAACAACAAGTAACAGTATGAAATAATTCAAGTTAAAACCTACAACACCACAATGTCTTCCATCTAACAGTAGCCGCAACAAAATGCACTCATTGTTAATGGCATCCATGTAAATGTTGTGATGTAGATTACACAGTAATCTATTGTACTGTATGTAGATGAGGACAACCACAGTATGCTAAGATAAACACACCACACCTGATTATGTAGGTCCCTGTATCACTACTGTGTGTGTGTGTGTATATGTATGTATGTATGTATGTATGTATGTATGTATGTATGTATGTATGTATGTATGTATGTATGTATGTATGTATGTATGTATGTATGTATGTATGTATGTATGTATGTATGTATGTATGTATGTATGTATGTATGTATGTATGTGTGTGTGTGTGTGGACGTGTTTAACTATACATGAGGGGGCCAGAAGTCTCCACCAGAATAGTAAACAAACACAAGTTTGACCAACTGGGGACATTTTGTTAGTCCCCACAAGGTTAAATGCTGTTTCTAGGGGTTTAGGGTTAAGGTTAGAATTACTGTTAGAATTACCTTAAGGATTAGAGTTAGTTTTAGGAGCTAGGGTTAGGTTTAGGGTTAAGGTTAGAATTACTGTTAGAATTACCTTAAGGGTTAGAGTTAGGAGCTAGGGTTAGTTTTAGGAGCTAGGGTTAGGTTTAGGAGCTAGGGTTAGGTTTAGCAGCTAGGGTTAGGTTTAGCAGCTAGGGTTAGGTTTAGGAGCTAGGGTTAGGAGCTAGGGTTAGAGTTAGGAGCTAGGGTTAGGTTTAGGAGCTAGGGTTAGGAGCTAGGGTTAGGTTAGGAGCTAGGGTTAGGTTAGGAGCTAGGGTTAGAGTTAGGAGCTAGGGTTAGGGTTAGGAGCTAGGGCTAGAGTTAGGAGCTAGGGTTAGGGTTAGGTTTAGGAGCTAGGGTTAGAGTTAGGAGCTAGGGTTAGGGTTAGGAGCTAGGGTTAGAGTTAGGAGCTAGGGTTAGGTTTAGGAGCTAGGGTTAGGTTTAGGAGCTAGGGTTAGAAGCTAGGGTTAGAGTTAGGAGCTAGGGTTAGAGTTAGGAGCTAGGGTTAGAGTTAGGAGCTAGGGTTAGAGTTAGGAGCTAGGGTTAGGGTTAGAGTTAGGAGCTAGGGTTAGGTTTAGGGTTAAGGTTAGAATTACTGTTAGAATTACCTTAAGGGTTAGAGTTAGGAGCTAGGGTTAGGTTTAGGAGCTAGGGTTAGGAGCTAGGGTTAGGGTTAGGAGCTAGGGTTAGTTTTAGGAGCTAGGGTTAGGTTTAGGAGCTAGGGTTAGGTTTAAGGTTAGAATTACTGTTAGAATTACCTTAAGGATTAGGGTTAGTTTTAGGAGCTAGGGTTAGTTTTAGGAGCTAGGGTTAGGTTTAGGAGCTAGGGTTAGGGTTAGGAGCTAGGGTTAGGGTTAGGAGCTAGGGCTAGGTTTAGGAGCTAGGGTTAGGATTAGGAGCTAGGGTTAGGAACTAGGGTTAGGGTTAGGAGCTAGGGTTAGGTTTAGGAGCTAGGGTTAGGTTTAGGAGCTAGGGTTAGGTTTAGGAGCTAGGGTTAGGTTAGGGTCAGGTTTTCGGTTAGGGTAAGATTACGGGTTAGGGTTAGGTTTAGGGGCTAGGGAAAATAGGATTTTGAATGGGACTGAATTGTGTGTCCCCACAAGGTTAGCTGTACAAGACTGTGTGTGTTTGTGGAAAAGGAGGGCCAAACTGGCCCCCATTAACATTGACAGGGCTGTAGTGGAGTGGGTCGAGAGTTTCAAGTTCCTTGGTGTCCACATCACAAACGAACAATCATGGTCCAAACACACCAAGACAGTCGTGAAGAGGACATGACAACCCCCCCCACACACACACAGCTGCACCATCGAGAGCATCTTGGCCGGTTGCATCACTGCCTGGTATGGCAACTGCTCGGCATCTGACCGTAAGGCGCTACAGAGGGTAGTGAGTACGGACAAGTACATCACTGGGGCAAAGCTTCCTGACATCCAGCACCTCTATACCAGGCTGTGTCAGAGGAAGGCCCAAGTTATAGACGGTTCTCTCTGCTACCACATGGCAAGCGGTACCGGAGCCCCAAGTCTAGGTCCAAAAGGCTCCTTAACAGCTTCTAACCCCAAGAAATAAGACTGATGAACAATGAATCAAATGGTCACCCAGACTATTTACATTAACCCCTTGTTATTGTTATGTCATTTTCTTGTGTTCTTTATTTTATAAATTGTTTTACTTTTTTTATTTTCTGAACTCTTTCTATAACTGCATTGTTGGTTAAGGGCTTGTCAGTAAGCGTTTCACAGTAAAGTCTACACCTGCTGTATTCGGCGCATGTGACACAAACTATTTGATTTGATGTGTGGGTGGTGTCTACTTGCAACCACATTCTCTCCATTTCTCCTAACAGTAAACAAACTGCTTCAAAGCTTCCGGCTGCGGTGTTCCATTATATCCTGTTTGGCAACACACACACCTGGGAAATGACTTTCATATGTTCTCATTCACTCACTTGACAGGACGGTGAACTCGAAGTAGGGTGAAGTTGCAACTAGGTGCTGATCTTGGGTCAGTTTGACATTTCTCCCACTAATGGTTAAGGTTAGGATCGGGGGAGGGGAAGCTGATCCTAGATCTGTACCTAGAGGAAACTTCAGCCCAGAGCGGTAAACTACCCAGGGGGAATCCCCTGTAGGTATAAATAGACAGTGCATAGCACATGTACATGACATTGTAAAGGCTACCTGCCGCCCTGTGACCTCACATTAACACACTGTCATATATGTAACATACGGTATATGACATCGGCCCAGGTTTAACATGTCATCATACTTCTGTAACAATATACTGTATTGACACAATCCTGTTTCACGTGTTTTATTTAACCTTGATTTAACTAGGCAAGTCAGTTAATAAGAACAAATTCTGATTTAGAATGACGGCCAAAACCAAACCAAGACATCGATGTGATTGTGTGTTGTTCTAAGACCCAGTTGTACAAAGGGAGGAAATGTGTCATGGACTGACTGCCTGACTGACTGACTTACTGACTGACTTGCTGATTGGGTGGCTCTGACTGGATGACTCACTGGCTGACTGACTGGGTCAAGATGGGTGGGTCCAAAATGACTCAGTCTCTAGTGACACGATAAACAAACTTCGCTAAAGGCAACTGAACTAAGCAGCTCTGACTCCAGTTCACCCTGTTATGTGCTGCCAACATGCTGAGGGATTTGTTCATTCATCACAATGGAATAGAACCCCCTTTATCTCTCCTGTGTGCTGTTTTAATGAGAGGTTGTACGCATCCACAAAGGGTGGAAAGTACAGACCGTGTGTGTGTCTTTGTATATGTGTTCTCTGAATAGACTATTCATGAAAGCTAGCCTAACTTTAATTGACATGACAGAATGTTTCCTGTGTAATAGGGAAATCAGCTGTTCGTTCAATGAGGGTATTCAACAATGATATACGTCATCAGACAGGAATCATGGCCCGTGGATGATCCCCCAGGTTTACGTGGATGATCCCCCAGGTTTATGTGGATGATCCCCCAGGTTTACGTGGATGATCCCCCAGGTTTACGTGGATGATCCCCCAGGTTTACGTGGATGATCCCCAGGTTTACGTGGATGATCCCCAGGTTTACGTGGATGATAATAATAACAAAATAAAAGGTTAATCGTTGGACGTAAAATACTGTAAAAACACCAGGAAATCAGCGCCAAGTGATTTACATTTAAGAAATATGTTCCCAAGAATTCCCACGCTTAACAGAGAGACACGTGATCGTATATAAACGTAAGCAAGGTTTGAAATTATTACGTTTTAGTCAAAAATGATATATGTTTGGGCTTCTTGCGGTCAATTTGCAGTCTACAAATTATTTGTAATTATGTTCAGGCCTCTCGACAATCCTCTCAACAGTCCCGCGGTTGAATCTAGTTGATGATCACTCCTCTACAAGTTTAAACACTCACTTCCATATGCCCCTGCTGATGCACGGACGCACACAATCCATCCATTCTCTCTATTCAATCACCGCCTCTCCGCTAACCTCCCCAGACGCATTTGAAGTTCTGTCTATAGGATCATATATAGGATCATAAATTACTATATAGATTATTTTCCCATGAAAAAAAAATGGCTTCATGAGTTAGATTCTTACCTCACATTTGAGATACATAGGCCGGGGCTATCACTATCCCAATAATAAACCAATACAACACAGTCATTAGTCCTGTGTTATTCAGTTCATCACTATGTCGTTACATCATTATTGAACAGTATATACCCACAGTTCACCTTGGTAGCTTCTTGGATCAGCCTACGAATGACCTCCTTGATGTGCGGTCCGTTCTCTTTTGGCGGGTGCGTGTGAACCGCCACGCGTGTGACCCCCTTGAACAAACCCCCGTTGGGCCAACCGAGATCCAACGGCGGCACCTCTGTATCCGACATCTGCGGCCAGTACGTCGAATGGTGCCCCGAGTTCGCTTTGGAACCGTCAGGTTTCGCCTTTAATTCTCCGCACTTCTCTTCATCTTCCGTGTCATATTCTTTGAACGTGTTCCTTATCGTTTTAATATCACGGGCCGAGAGAAAGTCTTTCACTTTGTCCTCTTTCAGTCGCATTTTGAAAGCGCCGTCACCGTTTTTGAGCAGTTGTTCAACCGCCGCGCGTTGTTCTTCGCTGTAGTAAAACTCCGGTTTGGACTCCGGGACGTTCTCTTTGATGTGGCCGTCCTCCATGCATGTTAGCTGGGACTCGGCCATGGCTGGACACCGCTGTGTCACCGCTGGACTGAAGCCTATGGGTAAAGTCGCACAACCGCTGATTTTAAAAGGATCCGGAAGATACACGGTTACCTACCTACCTACCTACCTACCTACCTAGGCTACCTGTGTGACGTTTGACTTTGACAGCTAACCTCAAATGCTGCGTTCAGAAAACTGGGAACTTGGAACTCGGAAATCTCCGACTTCAGTGCGTTCCATACAACTGGGAACTCTGGGGGAAAAACGAGCTCCGTCTGTGAAAAATCGTTTTGAATGGTCATCCAAATCTGAATTCCAAGTCAGAAACTCGGGCATCCTAGAGCTACTTGAATTCCGAGTTGGATGACCATTCAAAAGCGCATTATTTTCCGAGTTCCCAGTTGTCGTGAACGCGGCTTTACCTGTCATAGGGGCGGGACGATAAATACCTTATTATATGACGGAAATCACCCTATGGAAGCGCCCAACGCGTATGTGGCTATCATGCACGTGACTGTCAGACTGTGATTATTGTTGGACTTCGAACAACCCAGATATTTGTGGCTCTTCCTGGAATTGGTGTGATTCCACAGTTAGTTGATCCAAGGCTATTGCTCTCACATAAGTCAAACTCTAAATGAATGGTAGCTATGTTGCAACATTGATTAACATTTATACAGGGGCTTACAGAAAATCATTTATTTGATAATCATACAGTAATAATTGTGTTCTGAAGTTGTAAATAGTTGTGTTATCCTGACATAAGCCTACGGTATGGTAAAGTACATTGATAATAAACCAGAAAGAAAGTTACAATACATATATTTAATGCTAAAGCTAATCATTGTTCTCTCTCTCTCTCTCTCTCTCTCTCTCTCTCTCTCTCTCTCTCTGTCTCTCTCTCTCTCTCTCTCAGAAATATAGTTGTTATTGTTAGGGAGGCAGGAAGCCTAGAGGTTAAGACTGTTGGGTCAGTAACCCGAAAGGTCATTGATTCGAATCCCTGAGTGAAAAGTCAATATTCCCTTGAGCAAGGCACTTAACCCTAATTGCTCCTTTAAGTTGCTCTGGATAAGAACGTCTGCTATAATGAATGAAGATACTTATTTAGCTCTAAATGCTAGCCATGTTCTCTCTCTCATACAGGGTTGGTGTAGTTGGAAGGGAACACTCCCGCTTGTCCCCTCAGTCTTCCTTTCCACCATGACATGTCGGAACACTCCAGCACCTCGATGATGTCACCGGCCTTAAAGCTCAGCTCGTCCTTCTCCTCGGCGTTGAAGTCATACTGAGCTCTCACCTGCATCAGACCACCGCCCCCCGTGGTCACGGCCGCACGCTGGAACACAGGTGCACACACAGGGGTTGATTAGACACGTAGCTTCATTCTATACACACACACACACACACACACACACACACACAGGGGTTGATTAGACACGTAGCTTCATTCTATACACACACACACACACACACACAGGGGTTGATTAGACACGTAGCTTCATTCTATACACACACACACACACACACACACACACACACACACACACACACACACACACACACACACACACACACACACACACACACACACACACACACACACACACACACACACACACACACACACACACACACAGGGGTTGATTAGACATGTAGCTTCATTCTATACATACACATGCATGGAGGTACACACACACACACACACACATGCATGGAGGTCATTCTATACACACACACACACACACACACACACACACACACACACACACACACACACACACACACACACACACACACACACACACACACACACACACACACACACAGGGGTTGATTAGACACGTAGCTTCATTCTATACATACACACACATGCATGGAGGTACATACACACACACACACACACACACAGACACACAGACACACACACACAGGAGGGATTTGGTTGTAGAGAGTATACTACCTGTGGTGGGGGTATAGGGTCTGGTGTGCGGGGCAGGGGTTGTTGAGGCTGGGGTACACGGGGCAGGAGATGGTGAGGCTGGGGTATGCTGGGCAGGGGCTGGTGAGGCTGGGGTATGCTGGGCAGGGGCTGGTGAGGCTGTGGTATGCTGGGCAGGGGCTGGTGAGGCTGGGGTGCGGGGCAGGTGGGCTGGCTGGGAGGCTGGGGTGCTGGGCAGGGGCAGGTGAGGCTGGGGGCTGGGCAGGGGCAGGTGAGGCTGGGGTATGCTGGGCAGGGGCAGGTGAGGCTGGGGTGCGCGGGGCAGGGACTGGTGAAGCTGGGGCTGAGAGGATGGGGCTGATGTCCTGGTCTGGCCAAATCCCTTCTCCTAGGAAGAAAAGTGAAATTAGAGAGAGAGAGCACTGTCATAACTTTTCTCTCAGATTCGATAAACCGATAATGAACAGTTTTAGCTATTTATCAAGCTTGAAGTACCCTACACCATCATTTAGTGAACAGGGATCCTCCATAGTTCTACTCCTGCCTGTGTTTCTGTGTCCAGCAGATAGATGCTGTTTAGAGACAGAGTTGTTCATATAGTACTCCACCAGCTCCTTTATTAACTACGTATAAGCCCTTCATAAACCCCTTATAAACCCTTTATAAATACTTATAACTG
Organism: Oncorhynchus tshawytscha; assembly: GCF_018296145.1. Classification (NCBI taxonomy): domain Eukaryota; kingdom Metazoa; phylum Chordata; class Actinopteri; order Salmoniformes; family Salmonidae; genus Oncorhynchus; species Oncorhynchus tshawytscha. The sequence continues at coordinate 131,300 of NW_024609675.1, forward strand.
GTACCTGTGTTTCTGTGTCCAGCAGATAGATGCTGTTTAGAGACAGAGTTGTTCATATAGTACTCCACCAGCTCCTTTATTAACTACGTATAAGCCCTTCATAAACCCCTTATAAACCCTTTATAAATACTTATAACTGGTACCTGTGTTTCTGTGTCCAGCAGATAGATGCTGTTTAGAGACAGAGTTGTTCATATAGTACTCCACCAGCTCCTTTATTAACTACGTATAAGCCCTTCATAAACCCCTTATAAACCCTTTATAAATACTTATAACTGGTACCTGTGTTTCTGTGTCCAGCAGATAGATGCTGTTTAGAGACAGAGTTGTTCATATAGTACTCCACCAGCTCCTTTATTAACTACGTATAAGCCCTTCATAAACCCCTTATAAACCCTTTATAAATACTTATAACTGGTACCTGTGTTTCTGTGTCCAGCAGATAGATGCGGCTGTGTTTAGAGACAGAATTGTTCATGTAATAGTTCACCAGCTCGTTGAAGGAGCTGAACTTCTCAGACCAGAGGTAATACTGCCCTCTGGTGTCTGCCATCACCTTGAAGTGCTGCACGTCTGCCTCGTGTCTGGGAGAGGAGAGGTAGGTAGGTAGGTAGGTAGATAGATAGGTAGGTAGATAGGTAGGTAGGTAGGTAGGTAGGTAGGCAGGTGGGCATGGGGCAGGCAGGCAGGCAGGCAGGCAGGCAGGCAGCAGGTGGGCAGGCAGGCAGGCAGATGGGCAGGCAGGCAGACAGGCAGGCAGGCAGGCAGGCAGGCAGGCAGGTAGGTAGGAGGTAGGCAGGCAGGATAGATAGGTAGGTAGATAGATAGATAGGTAGGTAGATAGATAGGTAGGTAGATAGGTAGATAGATAGGTAGGTAGGTAGGTAGGTAGGTAGGTAGGTAGGTAGGTAGGTAGGTAGATAGATAGATAGATATAGTGATATGATGCAAATAGGAGGCAAATATGTCAATGATGTTGTCGTATACATTAATCTAGCTTTTTAATGTAAAGACACACACACACTGACCTAACGGATATGGAGAAATCTCCTGGGGAGCTCTGGCTGCCCCTGATCAGAAAGGATCCTACAGGCTGGGTCATGAGAGACTCCTGGGCCTCACCTCGACTAGCACTCTCCTGGTACCAACTAGAGATGGGGGAGAGGGGGAGGGAGGAGTAGAGAGGGGGAGAGGGAGAGCAGTAAACAAAATAGTATTTAGTATTTTTCATAACATCGGATTGTGTTCACACCTGCTTACACACAGACATCACATAGCCGACACACACTGGCACACAGTACTGCTTGATTGTCTTGGGTAATAAGTATGACCTGGGTAGGTGATTGTCTTGGGTAATAAGTATGACCTGGGTAGGTGATTGTCTTGGGTAATAAGTATGACCTGGGTAGGTGTTTGTCTTGGGTAATAAGTATGACCTGAGTAGGTGATTGTCTTGGGTAATAAGTATGACCTGGGTAGGTGATTGTCTTGGGTAATAAGTATGACCTGGGTAGGTGATTGTCTTGGGTAATAAGTATGACCTGGGTAGGTGATTGTCTTGGGTAATAAGTATGACCTGGGTAGGTGATTGTCTTGGGTAATAAGTATGACCTGGGTAGGTGATTGTCTTGGGTAATAAGTATGACCTGGGTAGGTGATTGTCTTGGGTAATAAGTATGACCTGGGTAGGTGTTGTCTTGGGTAATAAGTATGACCTGGGTAGGTGATTGTCTTGGGTAATAAGTATGACCTGGGTAGGTGATTGTCTTGGGTAATAAGTATGACCTGGGTAGGTGATTGTCTTGGGTAATAAGTATGACCTGGGTAGGTGAATGTTGATGTAGTTACGTGGTATGAATCCCTTCTTTCCATGTCGCTCAGCCATCAACCAGTCATCATTGGTGCCCAAGATCTACAGAGAACAGAGGAGGGACACACGTACACACACACACACACACACACACACACACACACACACACACACTTAAAGTGGTTAGAATGGAGAAGTACTGTAGCCTACTATTGACATAAGTCACAGAGTGCAAACAGGAAATGCTGTGGATACCGTATGACTTATACATGTTTGCCATTTGACCGTCTCACAACATAGCTTACTGAATGCTATAACAAAGGCCTGTGACCAACATGTCAGCACCTATCAACTAACAATGGGTTTGCAAGACAGTGTTGCATGGAGTATTTCTTCCGACATAAGGGTTGTCTACTTATGTTTACTATATGCCCTTGCTAGTAGGGTACACTAGCAGTGTGGAAAGGGATTGCTGTCCTCTTTACCTTCATGTTGTCTCCCTTCCTGAAGCTCAGCTCGTCCTCAGCAGTGGCAGTAAAGTCATACTTACCTACTGCCTCCATAGCAGGGAGTCTGGGGGGAGTTCAGGGGGAGAGAGATGGAGGGAGGTGACACACAGAGAGAGAGAGAGAGAGAGAGAGGGAGAGAGAGAGAGAAGAGGGAGGTAGGGAGGGACAGAGAGATAGAGATAGAGAAGGAGGTAAGGAGGGAACGGAAGAGAGAGAGAGAGAAGAGGGAGGGACAGGGAGAGAGAGAGAGAGAGAGAGAGAGGGAGGGAGGGAGGGAGGGAGGGACCGGAAGAGAGAGAGAGACAGAAGAGGGAGGTAGGGAGGGACCAGGAGAGATAGAGAGAGAAGAGGGAGGTAGGGAGGGACCGGGAGAGATAGAGAGATAGAAGAGGGAGGTAGGGAGGGACCGGGAGAGAGAGAGAGAGAGAGAGAGAGAAGAGGGAGGTAGGGAGGGACCAGGAGAGAGAGAGAGAAGAGGGATGAACAGGGAGAGAGAGAAGAGGGAGGGACAGGGAGAGAGAGAGAGAAGAGGGAGGGACAGGGAGAGAGAGAGAGAGAGAGAGAGAGAGAGAAGAGGGAGGGACCAGGAGAGAGAGAGAGAAGAGGGATGAACAGGGAGAGAAAGGGAGAGAGAGAGAGAGAGGGAGGGATAGAGGGAGGGATAGGGAGAGAGGGAGAGGGAGAGAGAGAAGAGGGAGGGACAGGGAGAGAGAGAGAGAGAGAAGAGGGAGGGACAGGGAGAGAGAGAGAGAGAGAGAGAGAAGAGGGAGGGACCAGGAGAGAGAGAGAGAAGAGGGATGAACAGGGAGAGAAAGGAGAGAGAGAGAGAAGAGGGAGGGATAGGGGAGAGAGAGAGAGAGAGAAGAGGGAGGGACAGGGGGGAGAGAGAGAGAGAAGAGGGAGGGACAGGGAGAGAGAGAGAGAGAAGAGGGAGGGACAGAGAGAGAGAGAGAGAGAGAGAGAGAGGGAGAGGGAGAGGAGAGAGAGAGAGAGAAGAGGGAGGGATAGAGAGAGAGAGAGAGAGAGAGAGAGAGAGAAGAGGGAGGGACAGGGAGAGAGAGAGAGAGAAGAGGGAGGGATAGGGAGAGAGAGAGAGAGAAGAGGGAGGGACAGGGAGAGAGAGATAAAGGAAAGAAGGAAGGAAGGAAGGAAGGGGGAGAGGACAGGATAGAGAGGTTAAACAAAGGCATAGTTCTGTAACAGAAACCCAAAACACATCAACTTTGACACATCATTAATAAATATACGATCCTATAGACAACAACAACAACAACAACAAACACTGTAAATGACACTGATACATACCTTGATCCCCCCAGACAGCACGGTTAGTAGAGATGGCAGCTCCAAACATTAACTGTCCTTGTCACAGTTCTGACAGACAGGATATGATGCAGTCCTGCAGTTGCGCAAACGGAACCTTGTTCTCAAGCTGTTTAGAAGATGTCTCACCGTACACACACACACACACACACACACACACACACACGCACACACACACACGACACAAACACAAACACACACAAACACAAACACACATTAACACACACTAACACACAGAGAGAGAGAGAGAAGGGGTGAAACCACAATGCAGTCTCAGTGAGGCCATATGCTAAATAAAGTCTGTTTCAGAAGAGAACATTCATCATTGACAAACAACTTCCTCCTTTGGAAGCACTGCTGTAGCTGGCTTTCTGGAAACACCCAAATAACCTTTTACATTTCACTTGCCAGCGTTATGATCCTGTGCTGGAGAATACACACTTTATGTTGCACAAGCAAACACAATATTCTCCCTTGCAACCAACACACACTTTCCCTTCCTCATATGTTTTTAGGTCTGTGTTTCAGACAGGATCAGAAGCTGTAGCAGAGGCTCAGTCTACGTACACACACACACACACACACACACACACACACACACACACACACACACACTCAGTCTAGAGCTATACAACCACTGGGTTTGGGTTCTTACCAACAAGGCCACTATTGCCTGAGACAGCGTTTCTTAAAGGAGTAGTTCACTGTTTTCCAACTTGATGTTAGCTGGTTCCTCACCCTGAAAGAGGTCTTTGGGCCAGGAGAAACTTATTTATACAGCCATTACAAACTTCAGCTGACTTTAGCCACCATTAGCTAAAAATATATTGAAGTGATGGGGGCAGGTGAGCAGGTTGTTGTTTTTATGGCCAAATCACGTTTCAGTGACATGATGTGGACATTATGGTTCTAAACATGCTCACTTTCCCCCATCAATTCCATGTGAATCTATGAAGTAGCGGTGGATGAAGTTAGCTCTGGTCGTAATGGCTGATTAAAGGAAACTGAACCACGGATGACAGTTTCTCCTGGCCCAAAGACCTCTTTCAGGGTAAAAAATCAAGTAGAATAGTGAACTAGTCCTGTAATACTGGTCGGGGGTGCCTATTTTAGTTTTTGCCCTAGCATTAACACACTTGATTAAAAAAAGGCTTGATGAGCCTCCTGGGTGGCGCAGTGGTTAAGGGCGCTGTACTGCAGTGCCAGCTATGCCATCAGAGACTCTGGGTTCGCGCCCAGGCTCTGTCGTAACCGGCCACGACCGGGAGGTCTGTGGGGCCTCCCACAGACCTAGCGTCGTCCGGGTTAGGGAGGGTTTGGCCGGTAGGGATATCCTTGTCTCATCGCGCACCAGCAACTCCTGTGTCGGGCCGGGCGCAGTGCGCACTAACCAGGTCGCCAGGTGCATGGTGTTTCCTCCGACACATTGGTGCGGCTGGCTTCCTGGTTGGATGCGCGCTGTGTTAAGAAGCAGTGCGGCTTGGTTGGGTTGTGTATCGGAGGACGCATGACTTTCAACCTTCGTCTCTCCCGAACCCGTACGGGAGTTGTAGCGATGAGCGACAAGATATACTGTTACTGGAGGAGTCCCAACCCACAGGGTTTATGCTGTTACTGGAGGAGTCCCAACCCACAGGGTTACTGGAGGAGTCCCAACCCACAGGGTAACTGGAGGAGTCCTAACCCATAGGGTTACTGGAGGAGTCCTAACCCGCAGGGTTTATCCAGTTAATGGAGGAGTCCCAACCCACAGGGTTTATACTGTTACTGGAGGAGTCCCAACCCACGGGGTTTATACTGTTACTGGAGGAGTCCCAACCCACAGGGTTACTGGAGGAGTCCCAACCCACAGGGTTACTGGAGGAGTCCTAACCCACAGGGTTTATCCAGTTAATGGAGGAGTCCCAACCCACAGGGTTTATACTGTTACTGGAGGAGTCCTAACCCACAGGGTTTATACAGTTACTGGAGGAGTCCCAACCCACAGGGTTTATCCTGTTACTGGAGGAGTCCCAACCCACAGGGTTTATCCTGTTACTGGAGGAGTCCCAACCCACAGGGTTTATACTGTTACTGGAGGAGTCCCAAACCACAGGGTTACTGGAGGAGTCCCAACCCACAGGGTTACTGGAGGAGTCCTAACCCACAGGGTTACTGGAGGAGTCCCAACCCACAGGGTTTATCCAGTTACTGGAGGAGTCCCAACCCACAGGGTTTATACTGTTACTGGAGGAGTCCCAACCCACAGGGTTTATACTGTTACTGGAGGAGTCCCAACACACAGGGTTACTGGAGGAGTCCCAACCCACAGGGTTTATCCTGTTACTGGAGGAGTCCCAACCCACAGGGTTACTAGAGGAGTCCCAACCCACAGGGTTTATCCTGTTACTGGAGGAGTCCCAACCCACAGGGTTACTAGAGGAGTCCCAACCCACAGGGTTTATACTGTTACTGGAGGAGTCCTAACCCACAGGGTTTATCCTGTTACTGGAGGAGTCCCAACCCACAGGGTTTATCCTGTTACTAGAGGAGTCCCAACCCACAGGGTTTATCCTGTTACTGGAGGAGTCCATAGAATCTGAAGATAACACCTACTGTAGAAAGAGGAGGAAGGGAAGCGCTACTAAGGTACACAATAGTACATTTTGGTAGACAGAAGGTGCTCTTTGGTAAAAGGGGTGAATTGGTCATCAAAAAGAAAGGAGGACCAAGGCTCTTCATATAATTAATTAAAATGCCTGTTTTAGTATGGCATGTTCAATTGAAACAAAGTTTTAAAAATCTGACGCGTTTCGGCTGCATGGCCTTCGTCAGGGAGTACAAACAAATAATAATGTCCTCTTTTGAACAGCTTTTCCAATCAGCCCTAATTGGAAGAGGGAGTGGTTACACAATTGATTGGAGACACCTAGTAAGCAATACTATACACATTAAAAGGTGAAATACTGTAGCTATGTTATCATAAAAATACAACTCCAAGCTTTGTTTAGACTGTTGTTGTTCATGTTTTGCTGTGTTCTAGTGTACTATGAAATATATTGTTTTCATATTCTTGACACTTCTCCCAGTCATATTTAAGGTTAGAACTACCTTTCTAAGTGTTCTGACACTTCTCCCAGTCATATTTAAGGTTAGAACTACCTTTCTAAGTGTTCTGATACTTCTCCCAGTCATATTTAAGGTTAGAACTACCTTTCTAAGTGTTCTGATACTTCTCCCAGTCATATTTAAGGTTAGAACTACCTTTCTAAGTGTTCTGACACTTCTCCCAGTCATATTTAAGGTTAGAACTACCTTTCTAAGTGTTCTGATACTTCTCCCAGTCATATTTAAGGTTAGAACTATCTTTCTAAGTGTTCTGACACTTCTCCCAGTCATATTTAAGGTTAGAACTACCTCTCTAAGTGTTCTGATACTTCTCCCAGTCATATTTAAGGTTAGAACTACCTCTCTAAGTGTTCTGACACTTCTCCCAGTCATATTTAAGGTTAGAACTACCTCTCTAAGTGTTCTGATACTTCTCCCAGTCATATTTAAGGTTAGAACTACCTCTCTAAGTGTTCTGACACTTCTCCCAGTCATATTTAAGGTTAGAACTACCTCTCTAAGTGTTCTGATACTTCTCCCAGTCATATTTAAGGTTAGAACTACCTCTCTAAGTGTTCTGATACTTCTAGCTTGGAGTTGTATTTTGATGATACAAAGAGTCTCTTGGTCGTCCTTTCTTTTTGATAACACATACTGTATTGACTTGTTTTCATTTTAACCTTTATTTAACTAGGCAGATGTAACGGCCGTTGTTGGTGGAAGAAGAGGAGGACCAATGCGCAGCGTGGTAAGTGTCCATATTGATCACTTATTATCCTGAACACTAAACACAATAACGAGAACGAAACGGTCCTGAACAGCGAATACACACAGAACAGAAAATAATCACCCACAACTCAAAGGTGAAACCAGGCTACCTAAGTATGGTTCTCAATCAGGGACAACCAGGCTACCTAAGTATGGTTCTCAATCAGGGACAACCAGGCTACCTAAGTATGGTTCTCAATCAGGAACAACCAGGCTACCTAAGTATGGTTCTCAATCAGGGACAACCAGGCTACCTAAGTATGGTTCTCAATCAGGGACAACCAGGCTACCTAAGTATGGTTCTCAATCAGGGACAACCAGGCTACCTAAGTATGGTTCTCAATCAGGAACAACCAGGCTACCTAAGTATGGTTCTCAATCAGGGACAACCAGGCTACCTAAGTATGGTTCTCAATCAGGGACAACCAGGCTACCTAAGTATGGTTCTCAATCAGGGACAACCAGGCTACCTAAGTATGGTTCTCAATCAGGGACAACCAGTATGGTTCTCAATCAGGGACAACCAGGCTACCTAAGTATGGTTCTCAATCAGGAACAACCAGGCTACCTAAGTATGGTTCTCAATCAGGAACAACCAGGCTACCTAAGTATGGTTCTCAATCAGGGACAACCAGGCTACCTAAGTATGGTTCTCAATCAGGAACAACCAGGCTACCTAAGTATGGTTCTCAATCAGGGACAACCAGGCTACCTAAGTATGGTTCTCAATCAGGAACAACGATTGACAGCTGCCTCTGATTGAGAACCATACCAAGCCAAACACAGAAATCCCAAATTATAGAAAAAAGAACATAGACTGCCCACCCCAAATCATGCCCTCACCATACTAAAACAAAGACAAAACAAAGGAACTAAGGTCAGAACGTGACAGCAGATCAGTTAAGAACAAATTCTTATTTACAATGACGGCCTAAGAACAGTGTGTTAACTGCCTTGTTCAGGGGCAGAACAACAGATTTTTACCTTGTCAGCTCGAGGATTCAATCTAGCAACCTTTCGGTTACTGGCCCAACGCTCTAACCACTAGGTTACCTGCTAGCTTTTCCTCTGAAAGCTGTGTGTGTGTGTGTGTGTGTATGTGCGTGTGTGTGTGTGTGCGTGTGTGTGTGAATGTTTCCTCTCTCTCTTCTTTGCTCCTCTTTCTCGCTCACTATTTATTATGGCCACTAGGGGCCAGTAGAGTCTGTAGCAAAATGATAAAACCATCTGTTCTGAACAGGGCCATATTCACAAAGCGTCTCAAGTTAAACAGCTGATCTAGGATCAATTTTGTCTTTTCAATCACAATGAATACGATTATATAGGCAGGGGGACTTGATCATAGATCAGCACTCATACTTTTACTAAATAATATCCCCAGTAATGGACTGGGGCGTATTCATAAAGCATCTCAGAGTACAAAAGCTGGTCTAGGATCAGTTTTGCATGTTAGATCATAATGAGTGAAACTACACGGGCAGAGGGGCTACTTTATCCTAGATCTGTACTAACATATATCCTTGGAAAATGAAAAGAGTTGCTCTCAGTGGGGTCTGATCAGCATTGAGACAATGGGTACGTCCCAAATGGCACCCTATTGTCACGTTCTGACCTTTATTTCCTTTGTTTTGTATTTATTTAGTATGGTCAGGGCATGAGTTGGGGTGGGCAGTCTATGTTTGTTTTTCTATTACATTTGGGGATTTGTATGTTTCGGCCTGGTATGGTTCTCAATCAGAGGCAGGTGTCATTAGTTGTCTCTGATTGAGAATCATACTTAGGTAGCCTGGGTTGCACTGTTTGTGGGTGATTGTCTATGTTAGTTGCTTGTGTCAGCACAGGTCTCATTTATAGCTTCACGGTCGTTATTTGTTTATTGTTTTGAATAGTTTGTATTCAGTGTTCAGTGCTTTCTTTTATTAAATATTCATCATGAACACATACCACGCCGCATGTTGGTCCTCTGATCCTTCTCTCCTCTCCTCTTCAGATGAAGAGGAGGACGCCTGTGACACCTATTCCCTATATAGTGCACTACATTTCACCTTATTCCCTATATAGTGCACTACATTTCACCTTATTCCCTATATAGTGCACTACATTTCACCTTATTCCCTATATGGTGCACTACATTTCACCCTATTCCCTACATAGTGCACTACATTACACCTTATTCCCTATATGGTGCACTACATTTCACCTTATTCCCTATATAGTGCACTACATTTCACCCTATTCCCTACATAGTGCACTACATTTCACCTTATTCCCAATATAATGCACTATATTTCACCTTATTCCCTATATAGTGCACTACATTTCACCCTAATCCCAAATGGTGCACTACATTTCACCCTATTCCCTACATAGTGCACTACATTACACCTTATTCCCTACATAGTGCACTACAAATAACCTTATTCCCTATATAGTGCACTACATTTCACCCTGATCCCTATATGGTGCACTACATTTCACCCTATTCCCTACATAGTGCACTACATTACACCTTATTCCCTACATAGTGCACTACAAATAACCTTATTCCCTATATAGTGCACTACATTTCACCTTATTCCCTATATAGTGTACTACATTTCACCTTATTCCCTATATAGTGCACTACATTTCACCCTATTCCCTATATGGTGCACTACATTTCACCCTATTCCCTATATGGTGCACTACATTTCACCCTATTCCCTATATGGTGCACTACATTTCACCCTATTCCCTACATAGTGCACTACATTTCACCTTATTCCCAATATAGTGCACTATATTTCACCTTATTCCCTATATAGTGCACTACATTTCACCCTAATCCCTATATGGTGCACTACATTTCACCTTATTCCCTATATAGTGTACTACATTTCACCTTATTCCCTATATAGTGCACTACATTTCACCTTATTCCCTATATAGTGCACTACATTTCACCCTATTCCCTATATAGTGCACTACATTTCATCTTATTCCCTATATAGTACACTACATTTCACCCTATTCCCTATATAGTGCACTACATTTCACCCTATTCCCTATATGGTGCACTACATTTCACCCTATTCCCTATATGGTGCACTACATTTCACCCTATTCCCTATATGGTGCACTACATTTCACCCTATTCCCTACATAGTGCACTACATTTCACCTTATTCCCAATATAGTGCACTATATTTCACCTTATTCCCTACATAGTGCACTACATTTCACCTTATTCCCAATATAGTGCACTATATTTCACCTTATTCCCTATATAGTGCACTACATTTCACCCTAATCCCTATATGGTGCACTACATTTCACCTTATTCCCTATATAGTGTACTACATTTCACCTTATTCCCTATATAGTGCACTACATTTCACCTTATTCCCTATATAGTGCACTACATTTCACCCTATTCCCTATATAGTGCACTACATTTCATCTTATTCCCTATATAGTACACTACATTTCACCCTATTCCCTATATAGTGCACTACATTTCACCCTATTTCCTATATAGTGCACTACATTTCACCTTATTCCCTATATAGTGTACTACATTTAACACTGCCCTATATGGTGCACTACATTTAACACTATTCCCTATATGGTGCACTACATCTCACCCTATTCTGTATATAGTGCACTACATTTAACACTATTCTATTCCCTCCATCTCTCTACCTCCATCCCTCTCTTATACCTCTCTTCCCTCCATCTGTCTACCTCCATCTTTCTACCTCCATCCCTCTCTTCTCCCCATCTCTCTACCTCCATCTCTCTACCTCCATACCTCTCTTCCCTCCATCTCTCTACCTCCATCCCTCTCTTCCCTCCATCTCTTTACCTCCATCTCTCTTCCCTCCATCTCTCTACCTCCATCCCTCTCTTCTCTCCATCTCTCTACCTCCATCTCTCTACCTCCATACCTCTCTTCCCTCCATCTCTCTACCTCCATACCTCTCTTCCCTCCATCTCTCTACCTCCATACCTCTCTTCCCTCCATCTCTCTTCCCTCCATCTCTCTTCCCTCCATCTCTCTACCTCCATCTCTCTACCTCCATCCCTCTTTTCCCTCCATACCTCTCTTCCCTCCATCTCTCTACCTCCATCTCCCTCTTCCCTCCATCTCTCCACCTCCATCTCTCTACCTCCATCCCTCTTTTCCCTCCATCTCTCTCTTCCCTCCATCTCTCTACCTCCATCTCCCTCTTCCCTCCATCTCTCTACCTCCATCCCTCTCTTCCCTCCATCTCTCTACCTCCATCCCTCTCTTCCCTCCATCTCTCTACCTCCATCCCTCTCTTCCGTCCATCTCTCTACCTCATCCCTCTCTTATTCCTCTCTTCCCTCCCTCTCTACCTCCATCCCTCTCTTCCCTCCATCTCTCTACCTCCATCCCTCTCTTATCCTCTCTGGGCTAGGGAGACGCAAATGTCCCACTTGGCCAATTGCCAGAGAAAATGCAGAGCACCAGATTCAAATAAAATACTATGAAATTCAAACTTTCATTAAATCACACATGCAAGATAGCTAATTAAAGCTACACTCGTTGTGAATCCAGCCAACATGTCAGATTTCAAAAATGCTTTTCGGCGAAAGCATAAGAAGCTATTATCTGATGATAGCACAGCAGTAAACAAAGAGAATAGCATATTTCAACCCTGCAGGCACTACACAAAACGCAGAAATAAAATATAAAACATGCCTTACCTTTGATGAGCTTCTTTTGTTGGCACTCCAATATGTCCCATAAACATCACAAATGGTCCTTTTGTTCGATTAATTCCGTCCATATATATCTAAATGTCCATTTATTTGGCCCGTTTGATCCAGAAAAAAACAGCTTCCAATTTGTGCATTGTCACTACAAAATATTTCAAAAGAGACCTGTAAACCTTGCAAAATATTTCAAACTACTTTTGTAATACAACTTTAGGTATTTTTAAACGTTAATAATCGATCAAATTGAAGACGGGTCTATCTGTTTTCAATAGAGGACGAGAAGAAACTAACGCTACTTTTCAAGTCTTGGCCAACTCTCAACAGCGTTACCCAGTTCCGAGATGGCTGTACTTCTTCATTGCACAAATGAATAACCTCAACCAAATTTCAAAGACTGGTGACATCCAGTGGAAGAGGTAGGAACTGAAAACAAGTTCCTAAGAAATATCGTTTGCCAATGAGAACCCACTGAACAGACAGAGACCTGTTAGTCCTCGGGGTTTTGCCTGCTACATAAGTTCTGTTATACTCACAGACATGATTCAAACAGTTTTAGAAACTTCAGAATGTTTTCTATCCAAATCTACTAATAATATGCATATCTTATATTCTTGGCATAAGTAGCAGGAAGTTGAAATTGGGCACGCTATTTATCCAAAAGTTAAAATGCTGCCCCCTATCCCTCCCCCTGCCCCCTATCCCTCCATCCCTCTCTTATCCTTCTCTTCCCTCCACCCGTCTCGTATCCCTCTCTTCCCTCATCTCTCTACCTCCATCTCTCTACCTTCATCCATCTCTTATCCCTCCCTTCTCTGCATCTCCACCATGCATGTGTTAGACTGATACCCGTATTCATATGCATGCTATTTAAATGTGGGTCGTTCTCTCCATTCTCTGTGTCTCACCTCTCTGTTAGTCTCTCGTGGTCAGAATAGAACCCATAGGACGTGTTGCCATGGAGAAGACGGCATTATGATCATCCTGCTCTGGCAGCAGCTCGGGACTGGGAGTAAAATGTCCTGTCATAACAGTGACTTGAATAAAGTACACAGACACACACAAACACATGGCTACATGTACAAACACACACACACACACACACACACACACACACACACACACACACACACACACACACACACACACACATCCCCTGTCAGTAGTGCAGCAGTGTGTGTATGTCGCATTTCTTCCAAACAAACAACATTCCTAGATGAATATATCAAAGTGGTCCAATGACTTGTAAATATGTGTGTATCTTCCTGTCATATTGTATTCTGTAGGCCGAGGCAGTGGTGAGAGGGACCTGCACATATTAACATTTCATACAGTCTTCTGTATTTGGATTCATCCCAAAGGGCACCCTATCCCCTATATAGTGCACTACTGTTGACCAGGGACCATAAGGAAGGCAGGGCACTATATAGGGAATAGGGTGCCCTTTGGGACACAACCCCGGTTGTATCTTCCCACCTGTGATGTGTCTGTCTGTTCTAATGGTCTGGTTTATTCATGCTATGGTAGAACAGCAGGGAGCTGCATGTAATTAACACAGCGTTAAATATGGATATCTGGAGTGTGTGTGGGCAGGGTGTGTGGGGTGGCAGGGTGGGGGGTGGTGTGTGGGGTGGCAGGGTGGGGGGTGGTGTGTGCGTGTGTGTGTGTCTTATATAATTGAGTGCTTCTGATTCGGAGTAATCTAAGAATCCAACACCCTTCTCCATTCCAACCTGTCAGAAGCTCTAATTGAAAAACATACAGAATATCCATCCAGTGACACTACTCACAGTGGGCAGTAGGGGGAGGTAGTGACACTATTCACAGTGGGCAGTAGGGGGAGGTAGTGACACTACTCACAGTGGGCAGTAGGGGGAGGTAGTGACACTACTCACAGTGGGCAGTAGGGGAAGGTAGTGACACTACTCACAGTGGGCAGTAGGGGAGGTAGTGACACTATTCACAGTGGGCAGTAGCCTTGGGGGAGGTAGTGACACTACTCACAGTGGGCAGTAGGGGAGGTAGTGACACTATTCACAGTGGGCAGTAGGGGGAGGTAGTGACACTATTCACAGTGGGCAGTAAGGGGAGGTAGTGACACTATTCACAGTGGGCAGTAGGGGAGGTAGTGACACTACTCACAGTGGGCAGTAGGGGGAGGTAGTGACACTACTCACAGTGGGTAGTAGAGGGAGGTAGTGACACTACTCACAGTGGGCAATAGGGGGAGGTAGTGACACTACTCACAGTGGGCAGTAGGGGGAGGGAGTGACACTACTGACAGTGGGTAGTAGAGGGAGGTAGTGACACTACTCACAGTGGGCAATAGGGGGAGGTAGTGACACTACTCACAGTGGGTAGTAGAGGGAGGTAGTGACACTACTCACAGTGGGCAATAGGGGGAGGTAGTGACACTACTCACAGTGGGCAGTAGGGGGAGGGAGTGACACTACTCACAGTGGGTGGGTAGAGGGAGGTAGTGACACTACTCACAGTGGGCAGTGGGGGGAGGGAGTGACACTACTCACAGTGGGCAGTAGGGGAGGTAGTGACACTACTCACAGTGGGCAGTAGAGGGAGGTAGTGACACTACTCACAGTGGGCAGTAGGGGGAGGTAGTGACACTACTCACAGTGGGCAGTAGGGGGAGGTAGTGACACTACTCACAGTGGGCAGTAGAGGGAGGTAGTGCAGTAGGGAGGCAGTGACACTACTCACAGTGGGCAGTAGGGGGAGGTAGTGACACTACTCACAGTGGGCAGTAGGGGAAGGTATTGACACTACTCACAGTGGGCAGTAGGGGGAGGTAGTGACACTACTCACAGTGGGCAGTAGGAGGAGGTAGTGACACTACTCACAGTGGGCAGTAGGGGAGGTAGTGACACTACTCACAGTGGGCAGTAGAGAGAGGTAGTGCAGTAGGGGAGGTAGTGACACTACTCACAGTGGGCAGTAGGGGGAGGTAGTGACACTACTCACAGTGGGCAGTAGGGGAGGTAGTGACACTACTCACAGTGGGCAGTAGGGGAGGTAGTGACACTACTCACAGTGGGCAGTAGGGGGAGGTAGTGACACTACTTGCAGTGGGCAGTAGGGGGAGGTAGTGACACTACTCACAGTGGGCAGTAGGGGGAGGTAGTGACACTACTCACAGTGGGCAGTAGAGGGAGGTAGTGGACTATTCACTTCTGAGACCATAGGAATCCACATATAGAAGGTCACTACACCCTGCCACACCTCTATTTCTCTTTCTCTGTATCTCTCTCCCTCACACTCCTCCACTCACTTTCTCTCCCTCTTTTCACTCACTCACTTTCTTTCTCTCACTCTCTCTCTCTTTCTCTTGGGCTGGGAGGCACAGGGTACATACATGTCACACACACACACACACACACACACACTAATCAACACAGCTGTCACCCTCATCTGACTGATAGTCTGGTCTGTGGTACTTCTAGCTCTTCACCATTGAGTTGTACTGTAGTAGATGTCAGAGTGTTGATAGTCTGGTTGGTGGTACTTCTAACTCTTCACCATTGAGTTGTACTGTAGTAGATGTCAGAGTGTTGATAGTCTGGTTGGTGGTACTTCTAGCTCTTCACCATTGAGTTGTACTGTAGTAGATGTCAGAGTGTTGATAGTCTGGTTGGTGGTACTTCTAACTCTTCACCATTGAGTTGTACTGTAGTAGATGTCAGAGTGTTGATAGTCTGGTTGGTGGTACTTCTAACTCTTCACCATTGAGTTGTACTGTAGTAGATGTCAGAGTGTTGATAGTCTGGTCTGTGGTACTTCTAACTCTTCACCATTGAGTTGTACTGTAGTAGATGTCAGAGTGTTGATAGTCTGGTTGGTGGTACTTCTATGCCATCCAGTGTAGAGAGCATCTCTTTGTCCTTCTGTGTCAGTATCCCCCAGCTCCCCTTACCCCTATCCCCTCTACCCAATGACCATGTGTTCCCTTACCCATATCCCCTCTAGCCAATGACCATGTGTTCCCTTACCCCTATCCCCTCTAGCCAATGATCATGTGTTCCCTTACCCCTAACCCCCTGCCCAATGACCATGTGTTCCCTTACCCCTAACCTCCCTACCCAATGACCATGTGTTCCCTTACCCCTAACCTCCCTACCCAATGACCATGTGTCCCCTTACCCTAACCCCCTGCCCAATGACCATGTGTCCCCTTACCCCTATCCCCTCTACCCAATGACCATGTGTTCCCTTACCCCTATCCCCTCTACCCAATGACCATGTGTTCCCTTACCCTAACCCCCTGCCCAATGACCATGTGCCCCCTTACCCTAACCCCCTGCCCAATGACCATGTGTCCCCTTACCCTAACCCCTCTACCCAATGACCATGTGTCCCCTTACCCCTATCCCCTCTACCCAATGACCATGTGTTCCCTTACCCCTAACCCCCTGCCCAATGACCATGTGTCCCCTTACCCTAACCCCTAACCCCCTGCCCAATGACCATGTGTCCCCTTACCCTAACCCCCTGCCCAATGACCATGTGTCCCCTTACCCTAACCCCCTGCCCAATGACCATGTGTCCCCTTACCCTAACCCCTGCCCAATGACCATGTGTCCCCTTTCCACTAACCCCCTGCCCAATGACCATGTGTCCCCTTACCCCCTAACCCCCTGCCCAATGACCATGTGTCCCCTTACCCTAATCCCCCTGCCCAATGACCATGTGTCCCCTTACCCCTAACCCCCTGCCCAATGACCATGTGTGCCCTTACCCTAACCCCCTGCCCAATGACCATGTGTCCCCTTACCCTAACCCCCTGCCCAATGACCATGTGTCCCCTTACCCCTAACCCCCTGCCCAATGACCATGTGTCCCCTTACCCTAACCCCCTGCCCAATGACCATGTGTCCCCTAACCCTAACCCCCTGCCCAATGACCATGTGTCCCCTTAAACCCTATCCCCCTGCCCAATGACCATGTGTCCCCTTACCCTAACCCCCTGCCCAATGACCATGTATCCCCTTACCCTAACCCCACTGCCCAATGACCATGTGTCCCCTTACCCCTAACCCCCTGCCCAATGACCATGTGTCCCCTTACCCTAACCCCCTGCCCAATGACCATGTGTCCCCTTACCCCTATCCCCCTGCCCAATGACCATGTGTCCCCTTACCCTAACCCCACTGCCCAATGACCATGTGTCCCCTTACCCTAACCCCCTGCCCAATGACCATGTGTCCCCTTACCCTAACCCCCTGCCCAATGACCATGTGTCCCCTTACACTAAACCCCTGCCCAATGACCATCGGTCCCTCACCCTAAACCCCTGCCCAATGACCATGTGTCCCCTTACCCTAACCCCCTGCCCAATGACCATGTGTCCCCTTATCCTAACCCCCTGCCCAATGACCATGTGTCCCCTTACACTACCCCCTGCCCAATGACCATGTGTCCCCTTACCCTAACCCCCTGCCCAATGACCATGTGTCCCCTTTCCACTAACCCCCTGCCCAATGACCATGTGTCCCCTTACCCTAACCCCCTGCCCAATGACCATGTGTCCCCTTACCCCTAACCCCCTGCCCAATGACCATGTGTCCCCTTTCCCCTAACCCCTAACCCCCTGCCCAATGACCATGTGTCCCCTTACCCCTAACCCCTGCCCAATGACCATGTCCCCTTTCCCCTCACCCTAACCCCCTGCCCAATGACCATGTGTCCCCTTACCCCTAACCCCCTGCCCAATGACCATGTGTCCCCTTTCCCCTAACCCCTAACCCCCTGCCCAATGACCATGTGTCCCCTTTCCCTAACCTCCTAACCCCCTGCCCAATGACCATGTGTCCCCTTACCCCTAACCCCCTGCCCAATGACCATGTGTCCCCTTTCCCTAACCCCTAACCCCCTGCCCAATGACCATGTGTCCCCTTACCCCTAACCCGCCTGCCCAATGACCATGTGTCCCCTTTCCCTAACCCCTAACCCCCTGCCCAATGACCATGTGTCCCCTTTCCCTAACCCCTAACCCCTGCCCAATGACCATGTGTCCCCTTACCCCTAACCTCCCTGCCCAATGACCATGTGTCCCCTTACCCCTAACCTCCCTGCCCAATGACCATGTGTCCCCTTACCCCTAACCCCCTAACCACTGCCCAATGACCATGTGTCCCCTTACCCCTAACCCCCTGCCCAATGACCATGTGTCCCCTTACCCCTAACCCCTAACCCCCTGCCCAATGACCATGTGTCCCCTTACCCCTAACCCCTAACCCCCTGCCCAATGACCATGTGTCCCCTTACCCCTAACCCCTAACCCCCTGCCCAATGACCATGTGTCCCCTTACCCTAACCCCCTGCCCAATGACCATGTGTCCCCTTACCCCTAACCCCCTGCCCAATGACCATGTGTCCCCTTACCCCTAACCCCCTGCCCAATGACCATGTGTCCCCTTACCCCTAACCTCCCTGCCCAATGACCATGTGTCCCCTTACCCCTAACCTCCCTGCCCAATGACCATGTGTCCCCTTACCCCTAACCCCCTGCCCAATGACCATGTGTCCCCTTACCCCTAACCCCCTGCCCAATGACCATGTGTCCCCTTACCCCTAACCCCCTGCCCAATGACCATGTGTCCCCTTACCCCTAACCCCCTGCCCAATGACCATGTGTCCCCTTACCCCTAACCCCTGCCCAATGACCATGTGTCCCCTTACCCCTAACCTCCCTGCCCAATGACCATGTGTCCCCTTACCCCTAACCCCCTGCCCAATGACCATGTGTCCCCTTACCCCTAACCCCCTGCCCAATGACCATGTGTCCCCTTACCCCTAACCCCCTGCCCAATGACCATGTGTCCCCTTACCCCTAACCTCCCTGCCCAATGACCATGTGTCCCCTACACCCCTAACCCCCTGCCCAATGACCATGTGTCCCCTTACCCCTAACCCCCTGCCCAATGACCATGTGTCCCCTTACCCCTAACCCCCTGCCCAATGACCATGTGTCCCCACCCTAACCCCCTGCCCAATGACCATGTGTCCCCTTACCCTAACCCCCTGCCCAATGACCATGTGTCCCCTTCCCTAACCCCTAACCCCCTGCCCAATGACCATGTGTCCCCTTACCCCTAACCCCTGCCCAATGACCATGTGTCCCTTACCCCTAACCCCCTGCCCAATGACTTGTCCCCCCCTAACCCTAACCCCCTGCCCAATGACCATGTGTCCCCTTACCCCTAACCCCCTGCCCAATGACCATGTGTCCCCTTTAACCCCCTAACCCCCTGCCCAATGACCATGTGTCCCCACCCCTAACCCCCTGCCCAATGACCATGTGTCCCCTTACCCCTAACCCCCTGCCCAATGACCATGTGTCCCCTTACCCTAACCCCCTGCCCAATGACCATGTGTCCCCTAACCCCCTAACCCCTGCCCAATGACCATGTGTCCCCTTACCCCTAACCCCTGCCCAATGACCATGTGTCCCCTTTCCCTAACCCCTAACCCCTGCCCAATGACCATGTGTCCCCTTACCCCTAACCCCTAACCCCCTGCCCAATGACCATGTGTCCCTTACCCCCTAACCCCCTAACCCCCTGCCCAATGACCATGTGTCCCCTTACCCCTAACCCCCTGCACAATGACCATGTGTCCCCTTACCCCTAACCTCCCTGCCCAATGACCATGTGTCCCCTTACCCTAACCCCTGCCCAATGACCATGTGTCCCCTTACCCCTAACCTCCCTGCCCAATGACCATGTGTCCCCTTACCCCTAACCCCCTGCCCAATGACCATGTGTCCCCTTACCCCTAACCCCCTGCCCAATGACCATGTGTCCCCTTACCCCTAACCCCCTGCCCAATGACCATGTGTCCCCTTACCCCTAACCCCCTGCCCAATGACCATGTGTCCCCTTACCCCTAACCCCCTGCCCAATGACCATGTGTCCCCTTACCCCTAACCCCCTGCCCAATGACCATGTGTCCCCTTACCCCTAACCTCCTGCCCAATGACCATGTGTCCCCTTACCCCTAACCTCCTGCCCAATGACCATGTGTCCCCTTACCCCTAACCTCCCTGCCCAATGACCATGTGTCCCCTCCTAACCCCTGCCCAATGACCATGTGTCCCCTTACCCCTAACCTCCCTGCCCAATGACCATGTGTCGCCTTACCCTAACCCCCTGCCCAATGACCATGTGTCGCCTTACCCTAACCTCCCTGCCCAATGACCATGTGTCCCTTACCCTAACCTCCCTGCCCAATGACCATGTGTCCCCTTACCCTAACCTACCTGCCCAATGACCATGTGTCCCCTTACCCCTAACCTCCCTGCCCAATGACCATGTGTCCCCTTACCCCTAACCCCCTGCCCAATGACCATGTGTCCCCTTACCCCTAACCTCCCTGCCCAATGACCATGTGTCCCTTACCCTAACCTCCCTGCCCAATGACCATGTGTCGCCTTACCCTAACCTCCCTGCCCAATGACCATGTGTCCCTTACCCTAACCTCCCTGCCCAATGACCATGTGTCCCCTTACCCCTAACCTCCCTGCCCAATGACCATGTGTCCCCTTACCCCTAACCTCCCTGCCCAATGACCATGTGTCCCCTTACCCCTAACCTCCCTGCCCAATGACCATGTGTCGCCTTACCCTAACCTCCCTGCCCAATGACCATGTGTCGCCTTACCCTAACCTCCTGCCCAATGACCATGTGTCGCCTTACCCCTAACCTCCCTGCCCAATGACCATGTGTCCCCTTACCCCTAACCCCCTGCCCAATGACCATGTGTCCCCTTACCCCTAACCTCCCTGCCCAATGACCATGTGTCCCCTTACCCCTAACCCCCTGCCCAATGACCATGTGTCCCCTTACCCCTAACCTCCCTGCCCAATGACCATGTGTCCCCTTACCCTAACCTCCCTGCCCAATGACCATGTGTCCCTTACCCTAACCTCCTGCCCAATGACCATGTGTCGCCTTACCCTAACCTCCCTGCCCA